>NW_024966774.1:0-5921 GCF_019238085.1 Lagopus leucura
AAGTAAAAACAAACAAACAAACAAACAAGAACCATAGAACCATGACATTCCACCCCTTATTCTACATCGTTACATCATGCTTAAAATATATATATACATACATACAAACAAAAAATGATTACAATGCATTACACACACATGGCTATATACATACATATATATACATATATATATATATACATAGAATTAGTAACTGCACTCCCCTGGCATCAAGTTTCCCTGTGGTACACACTGGACATCCCCATTCTTCTGCATTACCCACCAAGTGGATCCTGGTCCCTGGGCAAAAACTGTACCACGGAGAGGTTTGCCCTTTCCAGAAGCTGGAAGAACCCAAACTGCCTTTCCTAACATGTTCTTTACATGTACAACAGGGACTTTATCTCCCTCTACGGTATGTAGGGAATTGGATTGGTTAGGACCATCACGATTAATAGATCCTCTGGTATTGACCAACCAGGTGGCTTCTGCCAAATGCTTCTCCCAGTGCTTAAATGTTCCGCCACCCAGTGCTTTTAACATCGTTTTTAACAATCCATTGTATCGTTCAATTTTACCAGAGGCTGGTGCATGATAGGGAATATGGTAAATCCACTCAATGCCATGATCTTTGGCCCAAGTATTTACAAGAGAATTTTTGAAATGAGTCCCATTATCTGACTCAATCCTTTCCGGGGTGCCATGTCGCCACAGGACTTGTTTCTCGAGACCCAGTATGGTGTTTCGGGCGGTAGCATGGGGTACTGCATATGTTTCGAGCCACCCAGTGGTTGCCTCCACCATAGTAAGCACATAATGCTTACCATTGCGAGATCGTGGCAAGGTGATATAATCAACCTGCCATGCCTCCCCATATTTGTACTTTTGCCATCGCCCTTCCTCCCACAGAGGTTTCATCCTCTTGGCTTGTTTGATGATGGCACATGTTTCACAGTTATGAATAACCTGTGCAATGGCATCCATAGTTAAGTCCACCCCTCGGTCTCGGGCCCATTTGTATGTTGCATCTCTCCCTTGATGACCTGAGGTCTCATGGGCCCACCGAGCCAGAAATAATTCACCCTTGTTCTGCCAGTCCAGGTCTATTTGAGCCACCTCAATTCTGGCAGCTCGATCTACCTGATGGTTATTTTGCTTTTCTTCAGTAGCCCGACTCTTGGGCACATGAGCATCTACATGGCGCACCTTTACAGCTATAGTCTTTGTTCGGGCAGCAATGTCTTTCCACAGTTCAGCAGCCCAAATAGGTTTACCCTTTCTTTGCCAGTTATTTTGCTCCCACTGCTGTAACCACCCCCATAAGGCATTCGCTACCATCCACGAGTCAGTGTAAAGATAGAGCATTGGCCACCTCTCCCGTTCAGCGACATCTAAGGCCAGTTGGACAGCCTTTACCTCTGCAAATTGGCTTGATTCTCCTTTTCCTTCGGTGGCCTCTGCAACTCGTCGTGTGGGGCTCCACACAGCAGATTTCCATCTGCGATGCTTTCCCACAATACGACACGATCCATCTGTGAACAGGGCATATTTCTTTTCATTCTCTGGTAGTTCATTGTATGGTGGGGCTTCTTTAGCACGTGATACTTCTTCTCCTGGTGGTGTTCCAAACCTTTTACCTTCAGGCCAGTCCATGATGACCTCTAGGATTCCTGGACGGCTGAGGTTCCCCATCCGTGCTCGTTGTGTAATCAGTGCAATCCACTTACTCCAAGTGGCATCAGTAGCATGATGGGTGGAGGGAACCTTTCCTTTAAACATCCAGTTCAGCACTGGCAGTCGAGGTGCCAGAAGGAGCTGTGTTTCAGTACCGACTACTTCGGAAGCAGCCCGAACCCCCTCATATGCAGCTAAGATCTCCTTTTCAGTTGGAGTGTAGTGCTCTTCAGACCCTCTGTACGCCCGACTCCAGAATCCCAGGGGTCGGCCTCGGGTCTCTCCTGAGGCTCTTTGCCACAAACTCCAAGTGGGACCGTTCTCTCCAGCAGCGGTATAGAGGATGTTCTTTATACCCTGTCCCGTCCGTACTAGCCCTAGGGCCACAGCACGGGCTATCTCCTGTTTAATCTGTTCAAAAGCCTGCTGCTGCTCGGGGCCCCATGTAAACTCATTTCTCATTCGCGTCACATGATAAAGGGGGCTTACAATGAGGCTGTAGTTTGGAACGTGCATTCTCCAAAAGCCCACTGCACCCAGAAAAGATTGTGTCTCTCTTTTGCTAGTGGGTGGAGACATAGCAGTGATTTTGTCGATCACATCTGTCGGGATGTGACGACGGCCATCTTGCCACTTTATACCTAGGAACTGAATCTCCTGGGCAGGTCCTTTCACTTTGCTTCGCTTAATAGCAAAACCAGCACTCAGAAGAATTTGGATCATTCTCTCTCCTTTTGTGAAGACTTCTTCTGCTGTATCGCCCCACACAATGATGTCATCAATGTACTGCAGGTGCTCAGGAGCACTGCCCTGTTCCAATACAGTTTGGATCAACCCATGGCAAATGGTCGGGCTGTGTTTCCACCCCTGGGGCAAACGGTTCCAGGTATACTGAATGCCCCTCCATGTGAAAGCAAACTGTGGCTTACATTCTTTGGCCAAAGGAATGGAAAAGAAGGCATTAGCAATGTCAATGGTGGCATACCATTTGGCTGCTTTTGACTCCAGTTCATACTGGAGTTCTAACATGTCCGGCACAGCAGCACTCAGTGGGGGTGTGACTTCATTCAGGCCACGGTAGTCCACCGTCAGCCTCCATTCTCCACTGGCTTTACGCACTGGCCATATGGGGCTGTTAAAAGGCGAGTGAGTTTTGCTGATCACTCCCTGGCACTCTAGTTGACGAATTAACTTATGAATGGGGAGCAAAGAATCCCTGTTGGTGCGGTACTGCCGCCTGTGCACCACTTTTGTAGCAATCGGTACGTGTTGCTCTTTTACTCGCAGCAGCCCCACAACAGATGGATCTTCTGACAGGCCAGGCAAAACAGACAGCTGCTTAATGTTGTCTATGTCCACAGCAGCTATTCCAAAGGCCCATCGATACCCCTTAGGATCCTTGAAATGCCCCCTTCTGAGATAATCAATCCCTAGTATACATGGAGCCCCTGGGCCCGTCACAATAGGATGTTTTTGCCAGTCCTTACCAGTGAGGCTTATCTCGGCCTCCAACACAGTCAATTCTTGAGAGCCCCCAGTCACTCCAGAAATATGGATTGATTCTGTCCCTTCATGACTCGAGGGCATCAGAGTGCACTGTGCACCAGTGTCCACCAGGGCCTTATATTTCAGTGGTTCTGATGTGCCAGGCCATCGAATCCACACAGTCCAATATACTCTATTATCCCTTTCCCCCCCCTGACTGAGGGCAGGGCCCCTCTATTCATTACCTGTGGTAACTGGAGCAACTGCACTGGTGGTTGATCTGCTTTGTAATTCTTTCACCCGGGCTCGTAGTACAGGAGTAGGTTGACCGTGCCACTTCCCCATGTCTTCTCCATGGTCACGTAGGTAATACCATAAGGTAACTCGCGGTGTATTACCCCTTACTTGAGCCGGAGAGCGTTTGCTTCTAACAGCTGAGATCTTTGATGGTGCACGTGAGAAGGAAGGTTCATCGTCTTTAGTTAGGTGGGCTTGCATACATTTTATCATCTCCTTCACCTCCTTCATATCCTTTGATAGACTCTTTTGATTATCCTGATCTTCATCCAGCGTCTCTGATACTGCTACAGGTTTGTCACGGTTAATCAGTTGAGACACTTGCTCCGTCATCATTCTTGATATTGCAGCAACGGCAGAATGAATTGGGGACAGCAATTGTTCGTAGTTTTGGAGCGTAACAATTAATTCATAAACTAAAGGCGTTCTCTGTTGTTCGTTGAATCTGTCACACGCTGACATTAGTGTAGAGGCATATTTGTCCGGTGCTGTTGTCACAATTTTCTGCCATATCTCAGGCGTTGTCCTCACTTTTTCAGGGTCACGGTTTTGGTGTGGGTGGTTAGGAACAAAGTCAGGGTCATACAGCATTTCCACCACGCCTATTTCCCTCAAATACTGGATACCCTTTTCCACTGTATCCCATTTTTTCATCGCAATCTTCAAGCCATTTTTGAAGGGATACTTTTCCTTCACGGCTGTTAACACTCGTTCCCAGAGGGAGGCAGCTTCATCCGAACACCGACTAATTCCTCTATCAATAGCTGGATCTCTGGCAATGGCACCTAGTTGGCGAGCTTCGTTACCATCCAGAGACAAGCTATGGGCCCCACTGTCCCAACAGCGAACCAACCAGGAAACAAGACTTTCATTCGGGCACCGTGTAAACTCCTTTCTTGAACCTTGGATTTCAGTCATCTTTAGAGGCCGGCGAGTAGTAATAGAGACTTCCTCTTCATCACTCTCTTCTGCACGTCTTTTAGTTTTCGCTTTTGCCTTTCGCGATGGTGGTGGTTCTGAGGAGGGCCCCTCGCCTGGATCTTCCTCCTCCTCCTCCTCTTCTTCTCTTTTTCGTTCAAGACGCGAAGACACTCGTTTCCATTTCTTGCCCTCCACAGGAGCTACTGGTATTGTTACTGGTGTCTCCTGTGATTGATTAGATTTGACCTGGGGATTTTCCCCTTTGGCTTGAACCTCAGCTCGGAAACTCTCTCTCTCCAAAATGGTATTATATAGGGCACGGTAAGCACAAGCCAAACCCCAAATAAGTTGTACCTCCTTAGATTTATGTAAGCCGCATAGTCCCTGATTCAAATACTGGCTTAGTTTCTCAGGATCCCACAAGTGTTCAAGAGTAAAATCCCATGACACTGCGGGTCCCCATGCTTCTAAGACCTTTCCTAAACCTCTCCATATTCCCTGCCAGTCATCATTCTCTAGTTTTGGAGAAGACTCCTTCCCCTTATTACAAATAAAGAATACATTCAGGAGAATTGATGACACGCACACCACCATGACTATTAACTCAGGATTCAAAAAACGTTTGACAAACCGAAAAGAAAACCCGGAGACTGGTCTGAACATCGTGTTGTTTGTAAAATTAGCTATTCCATTTGGGATGTAGCTGTTTGTGAAATTAGCCATTCCTTCTGGGATGTAGTTGTTTGTGAAATTAGCCATTCCTTCCGGGATGTAAATGTCAAAATTCAAATCATACCACATTGCAAGTAGGTAAAACATAGGTGTCTCCATCAGTGCCATTAGGTACCTATATACGGATGCAATTCCAACACACGTAAATGCAAGATGGATTATTGGCCAGTAGGTTGTGAGTAACACCATTGCTTTAAAACCTTTACACAGCGCCCCCACGATAACGAGTGGGTTCATCAGAGGTGCCTGCTAAAAAGGGGTTAATGAATTGAAGCTAACAAGAGCAGGGAAAAAAAAAAGGCACTACCCAGACTAAGTAGTGCTCAAAGTTTACAAATATCCCAGAACACTGGCAGTACGCCTAATCTTTCAAGGTCAGGTTTTCCAGCGCAGAAACCTGAACTACTGATAATGCTCCCTAACGAAGCTCTCTAAGAGCAGAGAGAAAAAGAGATCCGTTCTAACAGCTAAAAAGCAGTCGTGCCCCACGTTGGGCGCCAAAAATCTGTCACGGAGTTGACCAGATCAATCTATGTCCGTGACAGGGGCGACAGGCCTCCGCCCTCCCCCCCCCACCCCAGTCCCACAAAAATGGGAAGGAAGGAAGGGAGGAAAAGAGCAGCGGCAACAATCTATGGAGGAAAACTTATTTTACTACAATATTGGAATACAAGATAACACAATATATATACAATTTAATTGAAATTGAGATTAATAAATCAGACAAGATGAGAGAGAGAGTTCCCGGAGCCGAGTCAAACCTGAAAAGCTTGGAACGGCTAGGAAAGCACCCTCCAGCACCCACTGCAAGGCAGCAAGAAAGCGCCCCCCCC
>NW_024966775.1:0-1921 GCF_019238085.1 Lagopus leucura
TTTTTTCCTCTCACTTCTCTTTTTCTCTCCCCCCCCCCCCTTTTAACCCTTTTTGCTCCTTTTCTTTTCCCCCTTTTGCCCTTCCTGCTCTTTTTCCCCTCTCCCAACCCCTCTCTGCCTCTTCTCACACCCCAGACCCCCCCGAGGTGCAGCTGTGTGCCCAGGGCTGCCATTGCTATGGGACGTGGGGTCACTCCTTTCTTCCCAAGCAAAGACCCAGAGGAGCCCCCAGCCGTGTTTTAACACCTCTCCCCCCTGTTTTGCAGGCCGAATACGCAGCGGTGGCACTGAGATCCCCTTCCCCACCTTTGCAATGAGAAATAAAAGCAAGACAAGGGAGACCGCAGAGAAGCTCAGGGCGATGGGAGCCCGGCGGGCAGCAGCTCTGCGCTGTGGGGGTCTGCAGCTCTATGGGAACTCTGCAAAAAGGAAAAAAAAAAAAAAAAAGAGGATTTGGGGGAAAAAAAAAAAGAGGATTTCAGGGCTGAGTTCCCCGCTGTTGTTTCCTCACTGTGTGGGAAGAAATTCCAGCAGAAAACGCGTTCCTCTTCTGGCACATCCAAAGCGAACGATGGGGGATGACAGCATCGCCGCCATGCAGGCCTCTGGAAAAGCCCATTTCAGGCTTTTCTCAGCCCAAAGCGAAAGTGCTCTGGAAAAGAACTGTGCTCCCATGCAATGCCATTGCCCAGCACAGCCCCAGACCCCCTTCGCCCCCCTAAGATCCCTATGGGGGTCCGCTACGTGCTGCTTCCCAGCCCAACTTTCAGCCCATCCCCACCTCGTGCTGCCCCACATGACAGCCATTACATGGAAATGCTGGGGAAAATGGGAAAAGGTCCTTTTAAACCTCAGGAATGAAGCAAAGCTCCGTTTCTCTCCACCTTTTGCTTGCTGTGCAGCAGCACAGAGCTGCCATGGCACACAGTGGGGACGCTCGCGGCGCTCCCTGTCCTCAGGTCCCCTCTTTCTCCTTTGCCCCAAACACTCAGCTCTGTGCTGAGCGCATCCCCCTTCCTCCCTGCTTTCCCATTCCTGAATAGGAAGCTGCTCCCAAACGTTGGGAGCAAACGGTGCTTCCGTGCGACTCTGAGCAGCTGCTTCTGGGGGAGAAGAAGGGAAACGAACGCATTCCAGCCTGGAAACCACACGGGAGCGAGCGGGGCTGTGTTTAATTAAGAGAACAGAGCTTGCAAAGCAAATGGCTCCAACGTGCGGTTTCAGATCTGAGCCCCAGCGGTGCAGAGCTGCTCTCGGTGCCCATCTGAGCCTAAAAGCTGCCACAGAGCAGCGTGGAGTGGAGCCGGTGCTCCGAGTGCAGCGGATGTGGGCACGGAGAGTGGGAACCTGCAGCGCATTGGGTTTGGTGGTTGATTGAACCTCCGTTTAAAATGGCTTTATTTTTTCCACTCCCAACGTCTGCCATCGCGCCGCTCAGCCCAGCCCAAAGCCAGCGCTGTTTACAGAGCAGCAGGGAAGGGCAGGAAAGCTCTGTTTAGGAGAGAAATTCCTGCAGAAAGAACAGAAATCCCCGGGAAATGCAGTGGGAAGAGTGCTCAGCTCTGTGCCCACTGGTCCCGGTCACACCATGTCCCCATCCCCACGTGCCCATCCCCATCCCAATCCCCACTTCCATCCCATTTCCCATTCCATCCCTCTCCCCACCTCCATCCCATCCCCATCCCCATCCCATCCCCATCCCCATGTCCCCATCCCCATGTCCCCACCTCCATCCCATCCCCATCCCCATCCCCATCCCCATCCCCATCCCCATCCCCATCCCCATCCCCATCCCCATCCCCATCCCCATCCCCATCCCCATCCCCATCCCTACCTCCATCCCATCCCATCCCCATCCCCATCCCCATCTCCATCCCATCCCCATCCCCATCCCCATCCCCATCCCCATCCCCATCCCCAT
>NW_024966775.1:1931-71489 GCF_019238085.1 Lagopus leucura
ATCCCCATCCCCATCCCCATCCCCATCCCCATCCCCATCCCCATCCCTACCTCCATCCCATCCCCATCCCCATCCCCATCCCCATCCCCATCCCCATCCCCATCTCCATCCCATGCCCATTCCATCCCCACCCCCATGTGCCCATTTCCATCCCCATTCCATCCCCATCCCCACCTCCATCCCATCCCTATCCCCATGTTCCCATCCCCATCCCTATCCCCATGTTCCCATCCCCATCCCCACCCCCACCCCCATCCCCATCCCCATCCCATCACAGCTCTGGCTTTCCTCCCTGCTGTGTCCCATAGGAGCAGCTCCATCCATCCACCTCACCCCACAGTGGCTGTTTCCTCAGGAATCCTGCTAATCTCATTGTGAGCAGGACGGCCTCATTTGCCCGTGATTTTAATTTCCCTTCGAGTTTTGCTTCCTCCTATGGAAGGTGGGAAATGATGCAATGCTTCAAGCAGAGGATGGGATCGTCCACACCTTCCTGCTCCATCTGCAGCAAAGAGCCCCAGCCACAACTCAAACCGATGGTCCTGGGGGGTCCCTTACAAAACGTTGCTCCCACCCTTGGCTGCCTCTCCACCTTTTGCAGATTGCTTGTAGCATTGGAGCTTTAACGCACAAAAAAGACCTAAAAGTGCACAGCTTACATAAAATGGGAATGGGGAAAATGTTGGCTTTGGCCACATTTCTTGGCTGCCCTTTGGATGATGCTGCTGTTCTCTGTTACAATTGGGTAAGAATGAACCTCAAGGGAAGAGGCTAAAACCCAAAGCGCAGAGGGAGTGCTGGGTTCCTCCAGCCAGAAGACCTGCATGAGTGCTGTAAGCTAAAATGGTGCTGGGTGAGAGGCAGCAGATCTGGAGCTCTGTGGGCTTTGTTCTCATAGGGGGCACTGGCAGCAGCTGAGAGCAACCCCTGGGTGCATCCTGTGCAAGCCCTGGGCACAGAGCTCCTTCTGCATCTGCATCGTGAAGCAGGGAAAGCGATGCACTCAGCCTCAAATCAAATGTGATGCCAAGGCTCTGTGCACTGCCCTACTGCCCCAAAGAAATCCCAATTTCATCAATTCCCCCATCAGCACTGTGCTGCATGTTGAGTTGTAATCGTGACATCCTCAGATTGTAACGACCACAGCCCCAAGCCAGCAAAAATCCCTCGGAATCCGGCCTTGAGGCTTTGCCAGGAACCCTCCTTCCCACCCCGTCAGTCCTTCTGATGAAAGCTACCAGAATCCTCCCACCAGCTCCAAAAACACAACGTTTTAACTCTTTTCTGGCTCCCCACGCTGCTGACGCAGCTCCCAGCCCCATCCTGCTGGGATTCCTCCCTGTTGGAATCCGATATCAATTTTTGGCCGCGGCTGAAGTTTTGGTCGTGATGCTGTTGAGGGTGGAGGTTTGGGACGCTTGGGAGGGGAGCTGGGATGTTTAGGGGGGGTCAAGATGCTTAGTGAGGGGTTGGGGGCGTTTGGAGGGGAGTTGGGATCTTTGGATGTGGGGTGTTGGGATGTGGGGAGGTTTGGGGGGTTTGGTGGGGGGGTTTGAGGATGATAGAGGGGGTTGGGGCCGTGTGGGAGGGTTTGGGGATGCTTGGGGGCTGCAGGGATGCTTGGTGGGGGGGTTTGAGGATACTTGGGGGTGGTTTGGGGGTGCTGGGGGGGTTGTTTGGGGATGGATGGATTTGGGGACGCTGGGATGCCTTCCCATTGCACCCCCAAACCTGGTGCAACACCAAAAGCCAGCGCAGCGCAGCGCCCATCGCCGTGCCTATCCCAATGAGGGCACAAGCAATGAGAACTGCATCTCTTTCTCATCAAACCCACTTCTCCCCGCTGTGTAACGCACAGAGTTTGCTCTGGGAGCCCCCAGGATGTTCTCCATCACCTCCACCCCATGCACTCACCTCCTCTCCCCTCCTCCTGAGTCCAGCCTGCGCTCCGTTGCCTTTTTGGAGAAGGCTCTGAACCGTCCACCCCAGAAAGCAGAGCAGCAGCATTTTGCTTCCCCTCGTATTTCCCTCCAAAAAAAAAAAAAATATATATATATTTTTTCCTGTTTTGGTTTTTGTTTTTAGAGACGAGAGGGGAAAAAAGGAACTGATGCCAATACTTCTCTGATCACCGCATGTGTGGATGCGCAAAGAGCCTCCCCAAAAGAAGGCATTCCTCTGCTCCACGGGACTCAGATAACCTCAGCCTGCAGCTGGTCACGTTTCTTCTTTCTGATAGGGAAACTGAGGCAGGAAGCGAAATGACAGCTGGAGAAAAAATAAAAATAAAAATAAAAATCCCCAAAGTGTTGAAGGGAGGGGGAACCGAATCTGAGAGCTCCGGCCCCAAATCAGCAGCTCTCAGCAGCACAGCCCACAGCCCAACCTGACCCTGCGTGGTGCGGGGGTCCCGGTGTCCCACATCCTACATCCCAGTGCGGGGGCAGCTCGTCCAACCCCCCTCAGTGTCATTTCCTGCCTCTGGGCTGCAGCTCCGGGACGTCTGAAGGAACTGAGCAGTGCGGAGCAGCGTCCGAAGGCGACGCCGGGACGTATAGGATGATGAACTTTGCATGGGCATCACTCATCCTTCTTCATTTTACGTTGGGTAAAAAGGCATTTCTTTTTTTTTACTTACAAATTCCTATTTGCTGCTTTGGGGGTGGTTGTGATGCTGAGATGCTGTGCGGGGCTGAAGGGTTTTGGGGGTGTTTTCTCAGCAACTGGGGGGGCGAACTGAGAGCAGCTGGGAGCTCTGGGTCACAGCAAAGCGTGTGCTCAAGGTTTGATAGATTGCAATGCTTGCTGTACTGCACTCAAATGAACGCTCCGTACAGCTGAGAGCTGTAAGAGAGATAGAAACAGGGCGAGGGAAAAGGCAGGATTGCTCCAGCTGTGCTTTGGGAAGGCAGAACTGGAGTCAAGTTGGGCAGTGGCAGCACCCAGAGCTGCTCCTGCTTCCCAGGCAGCCAAGGAATGGAGCTGGGTGTCCTTTGAGGGGTTAAATGGGATTTTGGGATGAAAGCTCCTCGCTGTGACTCCCGTATTATTTCCCGTATTATTCTTAGCGTGGCTCCAGCGTAAATACAGCAAATAGCTTTCTCAGAATGCGTGGGGAGAAAGTGCTGGGAGTTTATCCAACTGGAGCCAAAAGGAGCACAGCTTTTCCCATGGCCATAGGATGTCGGCTGGGTGGGTATGAAGCGAAATGGAGCTCCAAAAACTGGAGATTGATGGGATGTGAGCAGCTTTAGAGGCAGGGAAATGGGATTCAGAGTCGTCATGCTCCCTAACGGTGGGGTGTGACGCTGAGAACCACTGGGTCCAGGCTGGGGAGGTTGTAGGGCAGAGAGGGGCAGCTACCAACCCCCATGCAACCTTAACGTGATGGGTGTCAAATCGTCCATTCCCAATTGGCTCCCTGTATACAAAAGTCCGATGTGGAGAAGGGAAACGAGCGGGGGCTTGCCGTGGTTTGGATTGAGCTGTGTGTGCGTCCATTTATAGTGGCTTGGCAGGGAGGAAATGCCAGGTGAGCGCTCGCAGCACCCCGAGGGCACCCAGGATGGATGTGGGCACTGGGGATGAGCCCCACAGCCCCCATTACTCCGCTCCTTTCCTTCAAATCCGTCCCTAAAATACAGGAAAACGCGACGCGGCGGCCAGCCCGTAACTTGATATCTTTTGTTCCACGACCTTGATTTAATTACGGACCAGATTGGGAATCCGTTACTCCCACGGGGGGAGGGGGGGAGAAGCAACTTTTGCACAAAGAGCCAATAAATCAGCGAAACCATTCCTGCAAAACCACATCCCACAGAGCTCCGTGCAGGGGGGAAGGCAAAGCGTTTCTTTTTTTGTGTTTTTTTTTTTTTTTAGGAAATGCTGAGATAGGAGACGAGGAAATGACCAAGTTTTTATACGACTACGCATCTCACTACAGTAAGCAATCTTCGTTTTGGGCTAATTTTGTGCAAATTGAGCGATGAAAGCGAGGTGGGGTGGGGAGCTGGGGTAGGAAAGAGGATTCAAAGGACAATCCAGAGCTGTTTTGATGGAGCTGGTCTGGCCCCTGCAGTTCTCATCATCACATGAGATTGCATCCCGCCAAGCCAATGGGTTACACTGGATGTAGATGCAAAATGGGCTCACGGGGCCTTGCTTTCATTCCAGGTGATTACTTATATGCCACTGCAGAGTACTATTATGACAACACCACGCTAATGCCCACAGTGTACACGGTGCTCACATACTATGAAGGTGAGGTAAGTCGGACTTCCTCTTCGTATTACTGAAAAAAAGTAGAAAGGGTTCTTCCACTGCAGTGAGAAATGGGTTTGAAATGTTGACTTGCAACTGTTGGACAACACAGAAGTGTTTGGGTGGAATGCATCCACGCCGCAGCTGTGATGTGCTGTTGCATGCAGGCTGTGATTCTTCCTGAACGCCCCTTTGAGCACCATATTGCTTTGGGGAAGAGATTTGGGAAAGATGGTGGTACTCTTCCAAATTCTAAGCAAACTGGAGGTCTTTGCTTTGCTAAGCTTCTGATAGGGAGAGTCCCCCGAGGGATGCTCCCAATGCAGATTGCCCCAACTGGGATGCTCCCAATGGAAACTGCCCCAACTGGGACGATCCCAATGGAAATGATCCCAACTGGGATGCTCCCAATGGAAACTGCCCCAACTGGGATGCTCCCAGCTCCCCACAGGGACACTCCCAACAGGGATTATCCCAACGAAGATACTCCTGGGCACATTTATTTTCCCCAAGGCCTAAGCAAGGGGACAGCATGAAGGCAGAGCAGTTGGGCAGGGCATGAATTCTGCCACCGCACAACACAGCTCCAAACCATGCTGGTTTTGACCCATTTCTTTTCATTGACTTCCCAGGAATATTTGGACGCGGAGGGATTACCCCTGCAGTGCCATCTGCCTCTGCTCCTCCTCCTCAGCCTCCTGCACCTCCTGCTATGATGCACCAAAGGTACAAAGCCAAGCACTCACTCCAAGCACCCCTTTAAGCCAGCAAAACGCAATTCTCTCCGAAGCAGCAGCGCTCTGAAGCACCTTTCCACAACCATCAGACCTCTGGGCACCCAGCTCTGCGCTAACGACAGCCAAAGAAGCGTGAATCACCACAGGAACTGTGTAAAAACCAAAAGCCAAAGGGACTTTTAGGGTGTTTCCCAAAGCACCCACCCATCCCACACTCTGCATGCAGCCTCCAGCATGGGGAACTCCACGACCCCGGAGCCCAAACCCTGTTGGCATCCAGGTGTGCTCTGAATTCCCCCACGGCCTCGAGTCCATCCAACACACAATGGGAGGACATGGGAATCACTTCCTAACCTCTTCCCCTCTTTGCAGACACGACGGCTGAGACGAAGAAAAGAACACCGTCACTGCATTGGAAGCTACATCCTCTGCACGAAGCGGTCATCTCTGTTTTTAGTACGGCTGTGATTTTATACACAGATTTTTTTCCCCCCCCCGGCAGATGGATGATGCCATCCTGAGCCATAAAAGCTGTGCAAACACTGAGGAGCTTTGTAATGACTAGCTTCTTTCCTACTTCCTATTATTCTGTTGTAAATATGAACTCCTGCCAATAAAGTGACTAACAATTGACTTTCTGTCTCAGTTGTGTGTGACAGCGTGGAAGCACACTGCTGATTGCAATGCCTGCACGGAAAGCACAGCATTGTTATCCCGATGGGGCGAACCTGCCCGGCCCCACTTCTGTCTCTAAGCAGCAAAATCTCAGCAGCTTTGGGGATTGAAGCAGATTTTTGCCATTTCCCAGCTCTGTACATTGTTAGATGTTAATGGAGATGCTTTGGTACAGCCCAAAGGATGGTTGTCCTGAGATGCCAGGAGTCAACACTGTGAGGTTTAATAGGAATTACAGAAATCAGAGAGACGGGAGAAATCAAAGCTCAGGTTGGAGGGGACCTCAGAGGTCAGCTGGTCCAATCTATTGTGATAAAAGCACATCCCATAGCAGAGCATCCAACACTTTGTGTATCCAAACCTTACATTCTCCAGTATTAGTTTCCACCATGGCCCTGGGGAGTTGTTGCAGCGTCTGCATGTTACCATAGTGACAAAATTGTCCTCTTGGGACCAACTGGAATCTCCTCCAGTGCCACTGGTGCCCATTTCCCATTTTTTTGTGCATGGTTCCTTGTAAATGAGGAGCGTCCGACTCCTTTGCAGACAGTCATCAAATACTGGGACACACAGATGAGGTCTCCTGAGCCTTTTCTCCAGGCTGAACAAGTCCAGCCCCTCACCAGCCCTTGAAGCATCCCACGGTTCTGCTTTGAATCCTCTCCAGTCCATCTCCAGCCTTTCTGAATGGCAAAAAGCGAGACCAGCATTCCCAGTATGGTCCAAGGAGCACGGAGCAGAGCAGGATATTTCTTACTTTGCTGATGCCACTGGCACTGCCTTGGCTTGCAGCGACTGATAGCACAGCTTCACCTCCAGAGGGTGAATGATCAGCCAACACCAGCAGAGCAGTGGTGCGCAGCTACTGCAGGAGCTCCATAACGTTCCTCCCTTGGACCTTTAAAGATCTTAGAAGCACGGAAATACAGAAGGGGTTGGGTTGGAGGGGACTGTAAAGACAACAGAACCATGGAATCGCAGCACAGTTGGGTGGGAAGAGATCTGGAAGATCATAGATCCATGGAATCACAGAACGGTTGGGTTGGAACGGGCCTTAGAAACCACGGAACCATGGAACAACGGAAGGGGTTGGGCTGCAAGGGACCTTAAATTCTTTACTCAGAGGGCAGTGAGGCCCTGGCGCTGCTGCACAGAGCAGTGTGGGTGTCCCACCCATGGAGGCATCCCAAGAACAGCGGGGAGGACCTGGTGGGTCTCCAGGGGTCCCCCAGAACAAGTAGGGCCACGTGGAAGACCGCTGACCATAGAGAGCGGCAGGGCAGAGAGGCTCCAATGGGAGGAAAGGGACTTCCGGGTGGCCGGGATGGACGGGCGCGGCTATAAAGGGCGTGGCCATGCAAATATATTGCAGCGCTGCACCAATCAGACGCACCCGGGAGCACGAAAGGACCGCTGGGAGGGCCAAGCGGGTGCGTTCTCGGCTTAGTGCGGAGAGGAAAACGGTTCAAAAGAAGTGCCGAAGCGATGGGGGAAGAGTGCTCGGGTGTTTAGTTGTACTGGGGGTGTCACGGCGTCTGGTACTCCCCATGCTCAGCAATGCTTTATTGGGCAATGTACACAGTAAAACCAACGGAAGCATCTCTTTACTGCAACGTGGACAGGTCAGGTTGGGGGAAGGATGCGGGGACACTCATTCAGCTCACTTCCTGGGTGCCCTTGCAGGGACAGCCTCAAACATCCTCTCCTGGAGCACGACTGATGCAGATGCTTCCATGGGAGTTTGGTGCTCCATTCCTTTTGGCTCTCTGCTGCATGCAGTGAGGACATGGACAACAACCACCCCCAGCAATAGGATCCCCAGCGCTGCCAGCAGCAGCAGCGCTCTGACAGGGCTGCAGAAGAGTGAGGAGACACCTGGGAAACAAACCACCCTCACGGACCTCAGAGCTGAGCGCGTTCTGCCCAACTCCTGCACCCAGCCACTCAGATTCTGCCTTTCTCCCAGCTGCTGCCATCAGGACATCGCCAGGTTCTGGTGGCAGCAGCTGGAAGGATGCAGGAAGAGGTGTAAGATCCAAGATCCAAGACCTAGCTGAAGGCAGCCTTGCCCATTGCAGAGGTTGGAACATCTTCTTTAGGAAGATGTACTTTGAAGAGATATGGAAACAAGAAGCCCCTTCCCCAAAGCTCAGCCCACAAAGCCAACAGTTCTGCCTCCCATACGCACGGGGCTGTTTGTCCCAGGACAGCACAGAGCAGTTCTCAGCACTCACCATAGGAGATGCTCAGGGTGATGGAGTTGCTGGACATGGAGCTGGGGCTCTGGCACTCATATTTTTTTCACCCCTCCATCCAGAGGAATGGGACTGTGATGGAACCTTCTCATGTAAGGCTTTTCCTGCCCTCCTTCCCCACTGTTTTGGGCTCTATTCACATCCAACCCCTGAGGTCATGCACATTATTTCTTTGGACTTTTTTTTTTTAGCCTTCCCAGAAGGAGATTCTATGCTGACACCAATGGAAAGAAACCCACTTTTCAAGTGGAGAAAAGTCTTCAAAGGTCACAGAGGGGGAAGAAGCTCTACTGTAGGGTCAGGATCTTTGTCTTTCGTCAATGTTTGCTACTTACAAAGATGAACCTCCATGGGGATATGGAGGTGGCTGCCAGCAAACGTGCATCATCAACATGAAAACATGAAAAATAAGGGCATTTGCAGAAGATTTCTGTAAGGTAAGAACTCGGAATATCGACCTACTGTTGTTTTTCCTTTGTCCATATATTTGAAAGACAAGCCACACTTATCAAACGAAATACCAACACAAGGTTCCAAACCACTGCCTGACCACCGGATTTCTACTGGAAACACAGCAGCTTGCTTAAAGCATCAGACAGGTCCAACAAGCAGAACTGGGGGAACAAACAGGGTTAAAACATCAAAGCACCCAGGAGCTACCGAAAAGAACGAGGGAAGGGGAACATGGTGGAAGAAACGCACCTTGGATGGGGAGCACGCGAGCACTGCGAGCGTCAGCGGCCGAGACGCCGCCGTCAAAAGTCATCATCTCCCGCCTGAAGCCTTCTGGGGTGTCGTAAAGGAGCAGGATGGGGATTTATGGAGGAATAGACGTAAAATAAAAGAGACACCTGCCTGGAGATCATCTCTGCCGGGACTCGAACCCGGAACCTCTGGATTAGAAGTCCAGCGCGCTCGTCCATTGCGCCACAGAGACCTCACCGTGAGCACAGCAGCGGCACCAGAACTGAAAAATCCCGCACCCCGCATCACTGGGGGGGTCCCCACACCCCACTCCCACCCCACGGCACCGAGACGGCACGAAAACCTGGCGCCCAGATCCATCTCCCTTGCAACCCGACATCTCAGCATCCCTTCCTCCCAGTCAGATGGGCGATAATCCCGGGTATGATCCATATCTCGCTCAGCAGCGGGGATGCAGCAAAAACCTGGAGGTAGGATTGTGTCTGCATCCCTGGCAACCTCTCCGCAGCATCTGTGGCTCAGCTGAGGGCAGAGCTAAATCCTGGAGCAGAGTGAATCGCTGCCTCTCCCAGAGCATCGTCACAGCATCCTCATCGCAGGGGAAAAGATGAAAGAAGATTCCGCTTACGATGCCAAACAGTGACAATAAGGAAGAAAGCTCTGCTTGTCACGGTGAAGAACAAAGAAACCTGCGGTTTAAGCAGAGAAATAAAAGAAAATGCAGCCATCGTCTTTTATTTTAAGCAAGCAGTCAATTGAGGGTGTTTAATTCTTCTCTAAGTGCATCTTCTGTCAGAAAAAATACAGGTGTCAAAACACGAGGAAAACCTTTTGCATCCTCCGAGCCACTACACAACAGGTGAAGCTCTGCCTCCTTGCTGCGATGACCCACATCCTGCATTTCTAAACCCCACAGTTTCTGGAGCAACGCTTACTCCCAAAAAGAGGGAGAAATCGGGCTGTGTGGCGATGCGGCGCAGGAGCAGAAACGCAGTGCCAGCCATCTCAGTGCTTCCCAGGTTAAACTGAAGCACTGGGTTCCACCCTTGGTGGTTCGTAGGAGGGTTTTCCATTGTCCTGACGCCTGCTTTTCAGTGGGTAAATGGCTTTTTAATGGGCGCTGAGGGTTTGTGCTCTGAAGGGCTGCAGAACATCAGTAGGGCGAGTGGGAAATCGGAACCAGAGTTTTTCCCTTCCTCTTTGCTCTGCTTTTCCTTGGAAGAAGGCTGCAAAGAGAGGAGAGGAAGGCGAGGGTTGAACTTCTATCAGACAAAACCCTTTCTGCTGCAAGTGGTGTCCAGAGAATCAACAGCCCTTGAGATAAATGGCTGCATGAACCAACTGCAGCGCCACAACCCCACCTCCACCTTGAGGATGCATGAAGAAAACGCCTACAGGCAGGGTGAACAAGGGCTGAGCTTAAAGGCTGCCACCTCATAAATCTCTGACCAAGTCATAAAGACCTGAGGTTGAACAGAAAAGAAGAAACAAATTTCACACAGCTCGTGACCGCACCGCGTGTTTCATGCTGGAACCAACCAACTTGGGGAGGTGACAGCCTCACAGGTCAGGGGATGGGGACAGGGAGGAATCTGCCCCTTCTAGCCTTCCCCAAGCTGTTGGCTGTCCCTCTGTTACTTCCAAATGCAATAAACCTCAAAAGAAGAGATTGGAGCAACCAGCACACCTGCAGGTCAACCATTTTTGATGCCAAGAATGCCAACAGAGCCATTGGTAGGAGAAGGACAATGAGCTGCTTTGAGACCGAAGCCACATCTCCATTTAGATGAAGAGATGAGGTTGTCCAACATGAGTTACAATGCTGTCAGGTGTTTACAACATGTCCCCAGTGCTCAGAAATGTTACGGGGATGAAAGAGCTGCAAACAAAGTGCAAATCATCCCCCAGCTCGGCCCCGGTTTGCTGCAAATGGGAAGAACGCACACCATGTGCAATGATACCAGGGAGCCAAAATAAACCAAAATAACTGCCCACCTTATAGACAGCTCCAAATTTCTCCAAATCCTTCCGACTTGCTGCCTATTTTCTTTTTTCCTAACTGTAATGATTTATTTGCCTTCCTTCTCTCGCCAACCATCGAACGCCCCAAGCACAGCCGCTTGGTTTGATCACCATGTCCTCAAAACTGCAATGTCTTTGTGTCTAAAAGGCACTGCACCAGCAACCCCTGCATTTGGCTCCCCTTCGTCGTCAACGTCTCATTATGAGACAGAGCCAGAAGTCACCAAGCTGGTGATAAAGAAAGACTCCAATCAGAAACCCCCACATCCAAACCCCTTCTCCTGCAGAGCAGAGCTCAGAGATGTGCTCCCCAACCCCCCTTGAGCCTGCTGTGCAGGTGGAGCAGGATTTGGAAGCATTACTGGGGTATCCAACGCAAGGTCACCACCTCCAGCAAAGCAACCTGAGGACAGGGGACATTTCCTGGAGGACAACACGGGTCTGGTTGGCACCATCCCTGCTGCCTTGGCATAGCTGAGGGAAAAAGATAAACCTGAGCCTGGGTGGGACAGCACAGAGCTCAGCAGCTGTTGGAGATGGGGTTGCCCAGCTTTCCTCTATTGGTTGGTGGTCCTGCAGAGCATGAGCTGAGGAGCTGCAACCTTCCAGGCCTCAGGACTGGGAACACAAGAATCAAGGATAAAACTCCCCTTCTCCGCCCCACAAGGGCTTTCCAAAGTTTAATGTTATGCCCTGAGTGATGACCAGGCACAGCTTGAGCGCGTTTGGGGCTCACAGCATCCTCTCTGCACGCGTTCCTCAGCACGCCTGATCACATGAACGCTCCAAGTCTGCCAGAATGCATCCAAACCTGCACCCCACCATCACCCAAGCACAGCTGTACAGTTCTAGGCACATTCGTGCCAACCTCATGGGCAAGACGGTGTTTCTGAGCACCCCTGCTGCTCTGCAGCAATGGCAACTTGGTTTTGAAGCAGCCAGAAAGCAAAAAGTCCCTCTGCCTTTGCTCCTTGCAGAAGAGCAGCATCAGCAATCTCTGCGTGCCACCGATGCCGTGTGATCCACAACCACCTCTGCCTAGGATGGAGATTGATGCCTCCAGGAGGACGGTGCCGTTTATGATTCATAAATTCAGGGCACATTTTGAAGGCAGATGTGAGGAGCTGGCATCTCTCCTCCAAGGAATACGGATCAGCCTCAGCACCGTGTCCTCCCCACATTTTAGCACGTTTTCTCTCCAAATCAACCTTTCCAGCAGCACCTCCCGCCTCGTCCCCAGCCCCACGTGCAGCAGGAAGGGCTGTGCCTCAGTTTCCCATCCCCACTTGGCTGTGTGGGCTCAGCCTGCCCGCCCCCCCCCCGGTGTCCCCACCGTCCCCAACCCATCGTGGTGGGACGCGTCGGCGCCACCATCGATGCTCCAGCTCTTCCCAAAGGGTTTCCCCATCACTCACTCGCTCTCAGCCCGATGCTTTCAGTTCCGCCGTCTCCTCCCAGCACTTCGGGACTTTCTCCCGTGTTTCAGGAAAATGAAAGTAGAAAAGAAAAAACAAGTTTTGTTTTCTTCTTTTCCACCTCCGGGCTCCCCAAACCCTTTCCCCATCCTCTCCCCTTCTCCCTCCAACTTTTGCCCCATTTCTCCCCCCGCTCTTTCTGCCTTTTCTCCGCGATTCCACCCCCCTCTTCTTCTCCGTCCCGTCTCCCTTTGTCCCCTCTCGTCCTGCCCTTTCCGCCCGGGGGGGGGGGGGGGGGGGGCCCCAGAGTTTCCATGGGGATGGAGGCGGTGGTTGCAGGAAAAACACAAAGACGATGGGGGAAGGGGAGGGGGCAGCGGGGACGTGGCTCAAAGAGCCGTGTGGGCTTGGGGGGCACCGCGCTCCCACCACTGCGGCCCCACTTTTTGCTTTAATTCATGCTTCTGGCCTCGTGCTCCTTTCTTTCTGAAGGAACACTAACGGGCCCTATAGGAAAAGGAAAGAAAAAGTTGTTAGAAGTAACCAGAAATACGTGGCTGTTCCGGATCTGCTCCTCCACGCTTACATCAGAGGTTGGGGAGGGTGAGAGATGTGGTTTGGGTCATGCAGAGCAAGCAAAGAGCATCGAAGGGCTGTCTGACCTCATGGGCATCTCCATCAGCACGTCCAGATCGACTCCGTCCCATGGGAAATCGTGGGCACCCAAAGGGGTGCTGCTGCCACCCAACGGGATGCCACTGTTGAATCACAGAATCTTTTGAGTTGGAAGGGACCCTTAAAGGGCCCAACCTCCCTGCAAAGAACAGGGAAACCCAGAGCTCCATCGGGTGCTCAGAGCCCCATCCAGCCCAACGTTGGGCATCTCCAGGGATGGGGCACCGTCACCAACCTGGGGAACCTGTGCCAGTGCCTCACTGCCACGACTCCAATCAACTTTTTCCATCCATCCAGTCTAAATTTTCCTCCCCGAAACCATTCCCACTTGTCCTATCACACAGACCCTGCTGAGGAGTCCGTCCTGCTCTCTGTCACAGCCCCCACAGGGCACTGCCACCACCACCCAATGGGGACACCGGGGTGATTCAAGTGTCACCAGTTCCTGAAGCAAAGAGCAAAGTTTGGGTGAAGCCAATGTTTCCGGAGGCTGAGCAGGGTTCACAGCCACAACCAATCCATGTCACACCTCCCTCATGCATATTAACTATTTTATCTCCCAATGCTGATCAGTTGTATCAAACTGCGTGTGTTTGTAAAGGTGTTCAGCTCTATTTTCCCCTCACCTGTTTGCAGTCTGCTCATCCCACCCATCCTCTGTCCTTGCCTGCAGTGGCTTTGCTTCTTGCCACGTTCCTTTGGCTCTCCTCCCATGCACCTGACAGGGAGGCACTGCTGTAGGAGGTGGATCTGAATTACAGCCTGCAAGGTTACAGCCTGTCACAGAAGGGCTTTTAATCTGGAAAGGCACAAGATTCATGTCAGGACACCAGAATGCATTAAAACCATTAAAAATCAAACAAGTTGTAATTATAAGACGACAATCATTGATTTTACACTTAATTCTAACAGCGTGCCACAGTTGTTAGCTTTAATCTGTTAGGATTTCACTTTTCCATTAATTAGCCAAACAAAACTAGGCTAACTGCTCATAAGACTCATGGAGAGCACAGAGGCTGGAGGGCAATGGAGAGGACGGATCCCTTCCCTCCTTTGCACCCCGAGGTCTTACCTCACATTATCTCTTACACCAACTTGATGCTGCTGTAGGAGAGCTTGTGAGTAGGGCTGAACTCTACAGGTAGAACTCTACTGGTAGAACTCTACTGGTAGAACTCCATAGGAGCATGGAGGGGACGTTGGATGGAAGAAGCTCTTCTGAACTGGACCAATCTCCCTGTGCTGCAGCAGTGCTTTCCTGAATAGAATTTTGCTGGTTCAGTTTGCCTGGCTAAAAACCACAAAAAATAGCATCTGCTTTGCGTAGGATTGGGCCAAATGATTCCTCAGAGCAAAGCAGGCTGCATGACGGTGCTACAGAAGGGCAGACCTCCATCTAGGAAACAACTGGAGGAGGAAGGGGACTGCAAACTTTATGTGGGCTTTACCTCTGACATGAATCTCCATACATGAAGCTCGTTGCTGCAGGGTGGAATCCAAAGGCCTTTAAATTCCAGCCCTGGGTATTTATCTGGGGGGAATGAAGTGGATGTGGTCTTTTTTGTGCAGGCTGGGAGCAAGAAAAGAGGGGAAAACCTGCTATCTGAGATTCCAGAGCTAATGAGGGAAATGGCTTCGGAGGAATGCTGATTTTAGGCTCTAAATACTGAAGTCATGAAGACCCGAAGGAGAGCACTTCCAGAGTTCTAAAGGCTCCTTCCCAACGCCGTGCACTCTGTGCTTCAGCTGCTGTGTTCCTACAGGTTCCCACTTGGTGCCACTGTTGTTCTGTATTTGTCCCCAGTAGCAGAGCAGCAGAGCGGGGAGCTCAGGACGGGCAGGAGAGGGGGGTGAGGACAAGGCAAGCACAGTTCAGCAAAGCAGAACAGGGCTGGAGTCCCTCACTGCAGAGATTTCCTGCAGCAAGACCCTTCTACTTGCAATTCGGGCAGGGACTCATTGCCATGGCTGAGCAGAAATGGGGAATCCTGAGCCTGTGGGGACGTGGTGTGCGGTGGGAACCCTGCTGAGGCTTTAGGGCTCTTGGTGCCTTTTTTTTTTTTTCCCTTTTTTTGAAGGTTTTTCTATATTTCCCATTCTTATTCAGAGGATCCCCAGCTACCGGTGCGTGGTGCTACGTACAGATGTGATTTGATTTCGTCCCCAAAGCGTCCTGAGATGCTGCTTGTCCCTGCTGAACGGTTGGCTTAGCAGAGAAGGAGCCGAGGCTTGGGTGTGCGATGCGTGGATCTGGAGGAAGCAGTGAGCTCCTGCAGCCAGGAGAGCTTCCTTGGCCATGGTGGCGATGGGCTGATGGTTGGAACTGATGGTCCGTGCCGCTCTTCTCCAACCTTAATGGCTCTGCGATTGCCCCAGGTGTTGCTGCTGCACCTCTGGCCCCATCCTGCTCTCCTCTCCATCTGCTCACAGCGAAAGCTCATCACTGGGAAAGATCAGTGTGTATGCAGAGGTCCCTTCGGGGGCTGATGGTGTCAGTAAGGCCTGAAAGAAGTTTGCACAGGGTGTCATCAGAGCTGCCTCTGTCAGGCAGGCGAGCGCCGTCGCACGGAGCTGAACTTGCAGTTGTATGGCCGTCATAACGAGGTGCTGGATATTAGCTGATGGCTTTTTGGCCTCTGGCCCAGTGAATGTTACAACAGAACAAATAGAGCCGTCAGATCTCCCCCCACAGCCCTCCTTAAACCGCAGCCCGGGCTTTGCGTGGCTCCTGCTTTACAGGGGATGTAGGATTTCATTACCTTGCTTCCTCCTAAAGAGATGTTTTCAGCCCCCTAAGATTTTCTGGATCTTTACTGACAGTTTAAGCACCTGCAGCCAATGAGAAACGCGGTGCCACTGCGAGGATTCCTTTTCTTTTTGATATATATCTCTGTATAAAACCCAATCACACCGCCAGTGCTGCTCGGCTGTAGAGCTTCTCATTGATATTTGAGCTTCCCAAACAGCAGCCCATCCTTCACAGCTTATTAACAGCCACTGCTGCCAACTTCTCCCATTTGGAAAAAAAAGGAAAAGAAAAAAGCCCACACATGAATTCTGGTTGTCCTGCAAGGCAATTGTGTGGCTTCTATGGCAGTTCTCCTGGACTGAGCTCGTGAAGCGCTGTGATAATTTTCATCGTCTACGCACAGCTTATCAATCTGGCCTTTAATTGTTATGAGCTGCCTCCATCTCTGTGAGTTACAGAGACTGATGGAAGGTTTGGACAAGGCAAGCAGGGCTGCTCAGCAATGGATGAAGGTCTTTGAGGTCCCTTCCAACCAACGCCATGCTATGATTCTGTTCAAGACCCGCTGGTTGGGTTCGGACAACGCCAATGCCTGAATTAACAATGAATTAACAATGAATTAACAATGATTTCTAAAGGTGATCTCAAGCAGCCACACCTGCTGACCTCAAAGATCAGTGCCAACCCCACAGACGCTCCATGTCCACAAACTCCCCGAGTTTGGGGAGCAACTGGGGGACGGCGTGCTGCGGATGTGATAATCAAGCCTCAGTGACAGCTCAATTTATCACCGTGCGAGCTCCAACGTTCTGACTCCGGAGAACGTTCCCCCTTGTCATTGCTTGCTTTTTACTCCCAATGAAAAATCTCCGACGAGATTCCCTTTGACGGCTCTCTTTGCATTCCTGGCGCACGCTCAGCTAGCCAAGCAAGTCTGTAAATAATTGAGCACCCGGCGTTCCCTTCGCGCTTCCCACCAGAACTGGCTCGGTTTGCTCCCGACAGCAAATATTTAGCGAGGTAATCAATTCCCCCCCCCTTGCCCCCCCCCCCCCCCCCCCAAAATCTTCATTTGGATAAGAAAACAAAATGCTTCTCGCGGATCTGGTATCTGATTATTGCTGGCACCCGTCCTGCCTTTCTTAGAGAGCCGTTTGCGGGGTGCCGTACCGGGAGATAATTATGGAGGATCACAGAAGCAGTTCAATTAGCTGCAGCTAATGCTTCCTATTAGCATTTTGCTGGAGCTTTTGGAGTTTTTTCAGCTGAAACACATAAACAAGCTCAAACATTCGCACGCGAAAGCGGAGACAGAAACAGAAACAAAGAGTGGGGAAGGCATCAGGAGAACCGCAGAGCAGGAGTGGTGCAGCGGGGGCTGCCTGCAAGATGTGGGCAACGCTGTGGTTCATCCCTTAGGGCATGGGTGCAACTCTTCAGCGTCCCAATGCTGAAAATACAAACCCCCTCTGGAGCATTAAATGGGGACTTTGCATTCCTCTCCATGATCTATCTGCCCCCCAAGTGTCTCCACGCTGCCTTGTATGAGATTTGTGCCTCTTTGGGAGCCACGGAGCCATGGATGTCAGCTGTGGATGCTCTGCTGTGGATCCCCACCTCCCACCCACTGCGTTGAGTCATTGGCTGTTGCAGGCTCCACGTCAAACAACTCATTTCGTGAACCTGTCTGCCTTTACCTTCACATTATCCTTGTCCCCCGTGCCCACTGCCTGTGAGAAGACACTTTGGAGCATCATACCAGGAAAGTAAATTCAATTTCCAGCGTCAATGAGCCCTGACTGCTTTGTATGAGGCCCACATTTGTGAGCGTTGTCCTGTGGCTCAAGCACCTTCCTTTGATGCTTCCACCCCAATTTCTTTTCAGGAAGCGATCAGACACTGCTATGCCCTCCAGTATGTGAGATCAAATGCGCCAAATGTTTTTACACCTTTTCTCCAGGACTGTCTGTCATGAATGGATTCGGCCCTGCAGCTCCTTCTTTGCTAATCGCTGCAATCATTGCACACCTGGGCTTTCTTGGGTCTCCCTGTCTCCCTTTCTTCATCTTCTTCCTCATCTAAATTCTCTTCCAGTCCTTTTCTGCTCTCCTTTCCTTCCTTCTTAGAGGCCCTTTTCTCCCACCCTTCAAAAAACCCATGTTTGAATGGACCTTACGAAATGAACCAGCTGTGTTAGCGCTCAGAGTGGAGAGCCAAGAGCTATCAACCATCTGCAAACATCCGAGGTGAAATCACGAGCTGCAGGGGGGCTGCAGTCTTGATTAAAGACAATGACTTCCAAAATAAAACAACTAAAAAAGCAGACAGCACAACTGGGGGCTCTCCGTGAGCCGTAGGGACAAACATGGCCTTTCCTGTCACCTCCGCTGGGGAGATGGAGATGTTCTTCTGGGCTCTGGCTCTCCAGCATCGGCACTGCTGCTGGTGGCTGGCCACAGGCTTCCCCCATTTTGCTGTGTTTGGTCCCAGTTTCAAGAAGCTGCTGTTTTTCATGGCATCTCACGGCTGGGTGTTGAGTCAGTGCAGAAGCTGGAGCTGCCCGTTGCGGTGGGATGCGTGCAGCTCTCCCAGCGTCTTTGTCATCCCCTTCTGGTGCGTTCTGGTTTTATTGACCCTTGATGTTTGTTGTCATTTCTGTTGCACGCAGAGCTGGGCTTTGCATCCGGAAGCAGCAAAGCTTGGCTGTTCAAGGCAGAGTTCAGCGCCTCCTTCTCCACCATCACGGATGTGGGTAAACCTCACGATCCCTGCAGCGGGTTCCTCTTCTTCACTAGAAATATCAGAGTGTCCTCCAGCAAGGCTCCCAACCTCCCCCCTCCAACATCCCATTTTTCTTTGGTGGCGCATGACTGAGAACCTTTGCCAAGCCCTTAATGATGGCATTAAGACGAAATAATGTCCTGCTGCCGTGTAGAAGGTCTTTGCTCAGGAAATGAGGGAGCAGCTGTGAGGGGAAGCACTAAGGCAGAATGAGATACCGAGTGCCATCTGTGAGCTGCATGGCAAAAGCCTGTCCTGCCCTGGGAGATGGGAGCAAGAGGAGGAAAGAGGGCTCACATCAGGCTCTACTGTGCGCAGAGCGCGCGCATCCAACAGGTTCCTGCCTTATTAAAAATAATAAGCCACATAAATTAACTCTTCTTGTGCACACAATCCTCAGATGAGACGTAGAGCGGCTTGACGCCGGGCTGTCAACGCACCACTGAGCACAACCCTGACAGAAATAGTGCTTTCTGTCTCATCCCTTCCACTCTAATCCCCGTGTGCTTAATCCACGCTGGTACAGAGGCACCGCTGCAATGTTGTAAATCAGTGCAGAATCTGTGAATTCCTATGAAATCAACCCGGGGGAACAAGGCAGAGAAAGCTGCCCACGTGCCGTAGGAGCAGGTCCTGCTGTGGTTGATTGCTGCTCTGGCTCCTGAGGAATCAATCTCTTAGCCAGGCAAAGGGCTGCTGTCAGCAGGTGATGCAGAGCCGTGCAGCCTGGCAGGGGACTGCAGAACTTTATTATAAATGATGGGCATGGAGTGTCCTGATGGGAGTTTGCTCTTAGCGGCGAGAAAAAAAAACAACAAAGCTCCAAACAAATCCTGTGCTGTTCCAGAGAGGAGCGGTAACCTCGTTAAAGGAGGTGTTTTGTAGTAATAAAGACCCAGGCATGGCATCAGTCAGGTGCAAAACGTACCAAGGGAAGGCACAGGATGAAAATCCTCGTTCTGTTCTGCAGGTTCTGTCAGCGGTGGCAAAAAGGCAGCGAGCGGAGGGTGAGAACGGCCCGAGCTGAGCGCAGCGTGTCAAATCAGCACCGGAGGGATTGATTGACCCCATAATAAAGGGTAACTCGGAGGGGGGCTTCGAATAATTACAATCCATTGCAGGAGAGGCAGGTGGCTGCAGAGGAGGACGCCGTAGCTCGGAGTTGAAGCCGTGTCATCAGCAGTGGGGGAAATGTGTGAAAGTTCACATTGCATCGCAGGCTTGACCAGGGGGAAATGGGTCAAAATGGGGCTTTTTGTCATTGGGCTCACATGGGAAGGCTGAAGTGTGTGGGCATTTGGTTGGGGTTTGGTTGGGCTGTGCAATTAAGCGCAGGGATGATCTGAGCTCGTAGGCTCCTCCCTGGCTCTGTATGTTGACGTGACCCAATCTCAGACCCAGCTATAGAATGAGCAACTCTGGGCTCACCGCCTGCTCTGGGGTCCTGCAAGCTGCTCTGAACACACGCAGTGCTTCCAAAGGATCAACAGCACTGCGTTTGATGGGGTCTCTCAGGATGGGTTGATGTTCTCCATGTCTTGGAGGTGACATCAGCCTCAGGAATGTCAATGCTGGGCTCCACCGCAGCTTAACGCCTCCCTTTCCCATACTTTTTTAGGGTTGGATTGTGAAGACAATGGCATTTAAAGCCCTTTGTTGGCCTCCCAGGAGGTGATGCCAAGTGGCACAGCCAAAGGTGGAGCATCTGAGCACTTCTGAAACATCACAGGGGAAAAATTCCACCCTGGGTTTGTGCAGCCTGAGTGCCTGTTCCTGATCTGTTCCCTGTTGCTCTTTGCTGTCTGTTGATGCACACGAGCATCCTATGGATGCATTTCAGATGTTTGGAGAGGGATCAGCTGCTCCTGGTGATTGCAGGCTGCTGCTGCAGACATCTGTCCTCGCGCAAATGAACCCTACCAAGGCTCTCTGATGACCCAGAGAGAAATTAGTCAATTAATACCCAGCATCATCACAAGGCATGGGCACGAGCACCTTCTGCAGCACAAGCTGTAGCCATGGAAAAGCAGCTGTCGGGTTTTACAAGCTGAAACGTGAGCTGGTCTGCAACAAAGGAGCTGTGCGTGTGGGTGCAGCGCGTTGGGGCAGCACCGTGTTGGGGCAGATCCACCGTCCTGCTTTGCGTTTCTGCCGTGCAAAACGGAGGTTTCTTTGGATATGAAGCCATAAATCTGTAGGGAAGTGACTGGCACACAAAGGTATGGGAGCAGTTCGACCGTGGCACGGGGGTAACTTTGCATAAAAAAACAAAACCCACTTTTCTGCCCTAGAGCTCCTGGAAAATAACTGTGGGATGATTTTCTTCAGCCTTCCCATGTGAGCCCAATGACAAAAAAAGCCCCATTTTGAGCACTTCCCCCTGGTCAAGCCTGCGATGCAATGTGAACTTTCACGATTTCTGCCTCAAAGGATGGTCTAAATCTCAAGGCTACCAAGGAGCGAGGGAAAGCATCGCTACAGTTCCAGGTCTGTGGCTTTATGAGGGCGCAGGCCTCCAAAATCCCACACTCTGACACTGCACACGAGATCACAGCGCGGCCCCAAAGCCCAGGATGGGCAGCATGTGGCACCTGGAACTCCAGGGATTTTTAGGATATACATTTGTAAGGAAAACGTCGCCGTGGTGGCTCAGGTGTGGCTAAAACCACAACATCTGAACCTGCAGGAATCCTCCATCAGCGTCTCCATGGGGAAATGGGTTCTCATCCAGCTCAGCTATTGGCTTGGAGTTGGTTGATGGCATTTCAATTCCACAAGTACCCAGAGGAGAGTAAAACAGCGAGCCTGGGAAACAAGGTGTTACTGGAAGGGTGGGAATGCAGAAGGAAAAAGAGGGTATAAGATTACACGACAGGTTTGGTGGACAGAGAGAGAAACAGCCTTAGGAGGGAGAGAAACCAGAGGACGTATCTCCATAGGGAGACCGATGTTCAATCACACCTTGTTCTGCAGAAGGCTGCCTTGCTTTTGCCTTGCTCCCATGGCTGCTGCTGCTGCTGCTGCTGGACATTTCCTGCTCGGGGATTCCAGGTGGGACCCACGTCCAAGATCTGCATCCCCTGGGAAATGGAGGCAATCCTTTCAAATCCCAGCACAGCTTCAACCTTTCCATCTTCTGGAGAGAAATGCCTTTGGTCAGAGCGGATTAAGAGGATAAATGCTGACAGCAGCACGGGCTGCAGGACCTCCTTCAGAGCCACTTACGATGCACTCAGCCGTCTGAAATGGAATCTGAGCGCTTTGTGAGCGATGGCCAGCAACGGCGATGGAGAATTCGCTCAACCCATGAGTGGAGCGGAGCTCCTCAGCACAGCTGTGACCTTTTGGGGCCATTCCGCTTCCAGATGTCGGTCGGGGAGGTGCCCCCCGTTGTCCAACACCCAACACACGTGGGGCCGATTTGGGCTTCGTAGGGTGCAGGGCGACTGGGGGGTGGTTGGGGCTGAACTGAGTGTGGGATGGCCAACGTGTCAACTGGAAACTGAGAAATGAACAGATTGCAGAGTGCCAGAGAGGAAAATCTCATCGGGGCTGTGCACAAATGTGGCTGTTTGTCAGAGATCTGAGATAAAACCAGGACAAAAAAAAAGTTTTCTGAAGTTATTATTATTATTTTGTTTTTCAATGAAAGCGTCTCTTCCTCCATTGTCTCTCTCAGAAAAGAATCGAGTTTTTTTTTCTTTTTTTTTTTTTCCTTTATTTTCTTCTTCTTTTTTTTATTTTTTTCCCCTTTATTTTCCTAAGGGTTTCTTGTGTGAGAAAAAAAAAAAATCTCTTTCTGACCTGAAGTGCTCCCAGCATTGCAGCACAATGAAGCGATGGCACTTTACAGACATTTGCTAAGAAGTTCGATCCTGTTTCTTCAAGCTTGAGCCTTTTTCCTGGAAATCAGACAAGCTGACTGTGCTGCTGCAAGCAGAAAATATTAATGTGCTGAAGTTAAGTAAAGTGTTCCTCTGCACAGCCCAAAAAAGGAAAAGGAGCAACGTTATTCCACGGTTAAGGTCCCGCTCTGCTTCAGTGTCAGCCAGCAGAAATGTAAATCACTGCAGCAAAATAAAGGGTAAAAAGAGGAACAAATTCAAAATGTAATAAAGTTAGGGAAGGCTGAAAGCCGGCAGCGGGTCTGATAGGAATGGGAAAGAAATGGTTTGAAGATATATGGGCAATTATCCTGAGAAATATGTACGTCTGGAGGAAGGAAATCTGTTTGCTGCCGGACTCTCAGCTGTGAAACGATGCTGAGATGGTGAGGAGGGCCCGTTGTCCATGGGGCTGAGTGCCTATGGGGTCACATCTGATGGCTGTGGGACGTCCTGCATGGAGATAAGGGAAGCTGTGACCCAGCTCTGCAGGGCTTTATCAGCATCCTGCAAAATCCAGCCCGATTTCCTTCCACGAGTCTAAATAACGCCGTAAAACAGATAGGAGAGCTCAATAATTTATTTCTATTTGGGACCTGGAATGAAATGTAATTCTGTCCTGATAGCAGATGCCAACTAGCTACATCCCGGCCCATTAGCGGTGTGATGGAGTTTCCTGGCAACTTGACGTGTGAAAAATCATCTTTTCTGGTGCTGCTGAAAGATATCAGAAGTTGAATGTTGGAAAGGCTCTGGAGGAAGAGGGGTGCAGCTTCCTCACCCACCGCCTCAGCGTCTTCCACGGGTGCAGACCTGCAGCAATGCTATGTTGGAGGGGGTGTGAAGCACCCCAGGGCTAATGGAGGGATTTTCTTTTCTCGAGTCTAATATTCAACAGCATCTGCTGTGGATGAGCTCGTTGGATGGGGTTAAAGCACAGAAACATCCTCGGGCCTGGAGAACACTCAAGTGCTGGACTTGGCAGTGGTTTAGGGGCAAATGAGCTTTAAGGTAAAGCTGACTGAACACAGAATTGGGGTAGAGGAGGACATCGAGGTGGGACTGAAGGGTGAGAGCCTTCCTTTCCCCCACGTTTCCCATCTGTGAGGTCGTGGTGGCAGCTGTGGGGCGCAGCTGCGTGGGCCGGGGGTCCCAGCTGTGGGTCACGAATCACAGGGAGCGTATTTGCTGATGGAGGCAGAAAAATGGGAAGGTGCAGGATGGAGCCGGGATGATTTTGAGGGCTGAGAAAATGCTGGACGTGGAGAGGTAAAGCTTGAGGGTTGTGCAGTAACTTTGATTACAGCGTGTAAATACCTTAACAGGAAGAAAATAAGAGGTGCCGAGAGGCTCTTTATTCTAATATGTGAGAACATAGTGGGATGCAACGGCTGGAAGATGGAGAGAGAGGAGCTGGAAATGTGGCTCAGACAACCTACGGCGAAGATGATTATCTATTAGGATAAATTACCTGGGAAGCAAAGCAGCCTTTATCTTCTGACAGAGGCACACGATGCCCTTCTGGAGAGGGCACGAACAGAAGCAAGTTACTGTGTTATTAAAAACTCTGAAGAAATCTCTGGCTGGTTTTGTGCACGGCGTTGTGTTTAACGCCTGAGGTCACCCAGCCCATCCCCAGCGCTGGAGGGCAATGGCAGGGCTCTTCCAATGGTGCAAGCAGGGTGGCTCTTCCCATGGCTCCTTCCTCTGCATTTATCCGCCTCTCCCTGCACTTTCTCATTCCGTTGCTGACGTGGGCATGTTTCTGCTAAAGACCTTCTGGAGCAATCTTCCAACATCTGCCCAGCAGCCCTCAGCACAGGGCTGGATGTCCTCGGGATGAGGCACGGCTGCATCCCATCCTGGAAGCACCGAAGCGATGGAATTTCCCCACAGCAGAGGTGTGATGTGACAGGTCTGAGCTGATAAGCAATTTCTTTCTTGTTCTGCAGCAGCTGGAGGAGATTGTCACCCACAGAACGCGATAGCAAGGCAGCGCTGATAACGGCGTGCGCTGCCGGAGGATGCAGCCAGGCAGCCCCCAAGGACCAGAGTGGGATGTCCAGACAGAAACACGCTTCAATTTCTCTTCTCAGACTGAGACATCCCAGATAAAGCCTTTATCTGGCCTTTTCTCCAATCAATACGGTGCTTCAGCCTCCTCCTCAGAGCACAGCGGGGGCAGGCGGCGCGGGAACGGCTTTATCACAACGCTTCCTCAGATGCAGGAAAATTGGATTTTCCTCCCCAGTGCAACTTTAGGGGCTGCTCCACGTTCCAGCCGCGATGTTTGATCCCAGGGAGGCTGAGGATGGCAGCCTGGGCACTGTGGGGATGCTTACAAAAGATGCATTGAAGCGAAGGCAAAATAACACGATTTTCCCCTCTCCACCTGAAGGCGTATTTCCAAGCAGCCCAGAGCCTTTCCAGCCTTCCTTGTGGTCAGGAGAGGGCAGCAAAACGCTCCTTTTGCAGGAAAGGGAAGAAGGTAGGAAGAGGAGCGTGAGGTCTCTCCATGTGGGGCTGTTTGGTTGCGATGAATTGGAGCCAGAGCCGACGCACGGTGCTCAAGAAAAACACACAGAATTTGAAGCAGAACCCCAAAGCCACACTCTGCTTCCATCAGATGCTGCTGGAAGGTGGCCCTTTGTGAGGCATCGTGCAGCTGGTGCTCAGGTGGTGGATGCTGTGTGTTGGTGCCTTGAGACGCATCCATCCACTCCCAGCTGTTGGCCACGGCCAAGCCTTGGTGGTGAAGCATCCACTGGGGTCACAACGCTGCTCTGTTTTGGTGACCTTGGTGCCACTGATGATGCTCAGCAATGGTTCTGACAGGCATCCTCGTGTTCTGACCCCAGAGCTGGTGGCTGAGGAACGTGCGGACCGTGCTGAACCGTGTCTCCATTGGCTTTATCCAAGGAGAGCTGATGTGAGCTGCAGGGTTTGTCAACAGGGGGAAGGTGCTGCCGCCACATCGCCTCTCGTTACGTGTTGGACAGTCTGACCTCAAACAGATTAATCCTAGAGAGCAATGCTGGCTTCACAGCCCCTTCTGCTCACAGTGCCACGGCCCAGGAATCCCAAATCTCACAGCGATGCACGCAGCTTCCCGCCACCGGCTCTCCTGACTTCAGAAGACCACAGACAGCCTCAGCTTAATTTCTAAATATCTTTTATCTTTTGCACCTGCACATCCCCCTCCTGCCACCCCCTGTACAACTTTCAGTGTGGCTTTGGCCGTGGCATGATGGAATGATTTCCAGGTACGGGTGAGGGACTGCTCCCAAGGAGCTCTGCTTGTGGGCATTTTACTCTGAAGAGGGTTTAATGGTGTAAATATGAGCTCCACACTTGCAGTTTAACCTCCATACCCCAGCCAGGTCCCAGGAACGTTTAATTTTCTGATACAGGAGTTTTACACCATCACGTCCTTCTGTCCATCCTCGGGACCGCTGTGATTCTGCTCCATTTCAGAGCCTTGAAGCCTCTTGCCATTAACCCTGTAGGGATGCAGGAGCTCTGCTGGGCTGCCAAGCCTACTGGTGAGAGTCATCCACCCACATCCAGCAGCCTACAAGGTAGGTGTCTCCAATGAGCTCATCGCTTTGTGATTCCTTTATAGCCGGTGGCAAGAAGCAGGAGTGAGTCACGCCGCCCTGGACGGCTGTCCTGGCGCAGCTGAGTCACCTCCAGGAGGTGGCCACGTGTAGTAGGAGGCAATGCAACAGCCATGGCTCTCCACCAGCCAGCCCTGCTCAAGCACTGCCCTGATGCTGGGTTCAAGATGCATCTCGTTTCCTAGAGCAGGATGTCAGGGTGGATGTGAGGAAAAAAATTCTTCTCCAAAAGAACGGTCAGGCATCGGCACAGGCTGCCCAGGGAGGTGGTGGAGTTCCTGGAGGTGGTCAAGGAAGATGGAGATGTGACACTTGGGGACGGGGTTAGAGGCCGTGGTGGGGGTGAGTTGGCTTGGGGGTCTTGCAGGTCTTTTCTAACCTTCATGGCTCTGTGAGTGGGAATAGGTGGATGGGTCGATGCTTGGACTTGATGGATCTCCTCCAGCCTTAACGATGCCACGATTTTGTGTCCCAGGACTGCAGGCTGCTCACATCCTGGGGAGTCTTGGGATCATTCCCTCTGATATCCCCTCCATCCCACAACCAGAGCTTACAGCCTCTCACAATGAGCTCCCCCACCCGCACGCCCCATCTACGTGCAAGAGCTTCATTTCCTCAGGACAGGCTAAAAGCTAAGGTGAAAATACAGCAGTGGCAAAACTCAAAGCGTGATAGGACCGTCCTGAAGTGGTGCAAGTGAAAGCAGAGCTGCGTGCACGCATGGGCTGCTCTGCTTAAAGAATAACCTCGAGTGCCTTGAATACGTTTGCATTTACAGCTGAGAAAGCGGTGCTTCCCTCGCTGACAGCCTGTGTAAACGAAATAGTTTGCTCAGGATGCTGGATGGAGAAGAACAGACTCTGAGCTCATTCACCCCTTTGGGATCCTGCTGGGATGTCTGCACGTGGGTGATCCAAGCAGCAGAAAGGGCAGCTTGGAACCAACCCTACTGGGATCAATGTTCCAAACAGAGAACAACCCACAGCACGGCGTTCAAAACCAGGGCAAAGCAGCCTGAGAGGTGGCTGGAAACTCCTCGGCGAGGCCGCAGCACGGGCTGAAGTCATGCTGGTGCCTGCAGCTGAGCTCTGGATGCAGATCTGAGCTGCTCCACCAGCAGAAAGCGGTCGGGTTTTCAGATCTGCAAACAGAAATGGTGATTAGAGCTGAGCCCGTGCTCAGTGGAGAGCTCTGCTCCTAGGTAAGTGCTGCCTCTTCCTCTGCTCTTGCTGTTGTCACTTTATCAGCTCGCTGCAATCTGCTTTTTCCTATATTTGACTGCTTATAATTAGCCCGCTGGGTCTGCTATTCTCTCCGTTTCTTTATCTGTTTCCTGACAGATTTGGAGATGGCTCCATTTTAAATATATACTGTGCTTTAAGAAAAGAAACTCTTCTCCAGAGCTCTTTGAAGCTCAGCGCTCCGGGGACAGTGCCAGCAGACAGGCTTTCGGCTCAAAGAATACGTGTAATAAGGGACAATTAGGTGGCAGCAAACATTTAATTATCAAATGGATTGGTGCTTCTCACACTGCCTGAAGTTAAGCAGGTGCCTCATACACAGCTCTCAGATGGGAGAAATGTTTCAATGCCAAATGAGCTGATGAACGTACGTAGGGTACTTAAATCAGGAGGAGGGCTTTAGCAAAGTCCTGGAGCAGCTTTCACGTTGGGGGAAGGGGTGGTTTTGGGGTTTACACAGGGGGCTGCATGGCAGTGGAGATGGGGGACTGTCCCTGCAGTGACTGGGGGAGGTCTCGGTCCCAGGAGATGATCCTTGTGGGTCCCTTCCAACTCGACTGTGGTTTTCTAATTAAATGCCATTGACCTTGAGATGCCGGGGTCACCCCCAAACCAGTGGGGTGCCCCAAACCACGTCCCATCAGTGGGCTGGAGCCACCAGATCTGTCCTGCCTCATCCCACGTGGCCAATGGCACTCGATCTCAGCACGGGTGGCTCTCAGCAGAGCCTTTGCACCTTTGCCACCGTGTCCCTGTAACCCAGACCCAGCTCACTGAGCCTGCAGTGCTGGGTCCAAGCAGGATTCCCTATTCCCGAAAGCTTCAGCAAGCACTGCATGGGAAAACTCTGCCCAAAAAGGGGCTCTGCTCTGCTCCGTGCTCCCAGCTCTTCTTCCAGACCCTTGAGCCACTCCAACTTCGTGAAGGAAAAAAAGATTTGATCTGAACAGGTTGAGATCCTCTCTCTATTTTCAACAGCCTTTGCTCACCCGAATGCCTCCAGGGGTGTTGCACGACTCCATCAATGCTATTAACCTCTGCAAACACTGTGCTCAGCTGATGTCTGACCTGCCATGGGCAGCCCACGTTGACGTGTTGGCAGCACAGACAGCAGGCATGGGTTGTCAGCTTACTTCCTAAAGCAGTTTCCCTTGTGTTTTCTAGTTCATTTGGGGACTTCTCTTCCTGCATCACCCATGGGTGGAGATCCTGCCATGGTGAGCAACGCTCCCTTCTCTCTCTCCACTGTTCCCAATGCTGAATCTCCCCCCAGCTTTCTGAAACTCCCCAGGCAGACGCTCTTCACCCAAATGGAAAACGCCGCGCTCAAGGCAGCTCCTCGCTGTCGGCTCAAGCCTTGCTCTGCAGACCCATCTCTGAACGATCTGAGGGCATGAAGACCCAACAGGAGGAGCTTCAACTCCTTTGGGGCTGCGAGCGCAGTGAGGTCTCTCCTTTCCCCCACTTTCTGCTGGTTCAGGTGGACAAAACTCCTGGGAGCAAAGTCCCTCGGGGTGGTGCACAGGGCCGCTTGTTTGTGGCCGGAGAGTGCAGCGAAAGCAAGCGTTAATTCCACTTACAGGATGAAATTGGCAGGAGAGCCACTGAATTTTCCGTCCAGCTCTAAAGTGCTCTCAAAGTGATCTAATTTATCACTGCGGCAGAGGCAGCAGCCATTCAGATGCTCTCCCAGCTCTCTGGCTTCGCAATCAGGAGATAAGATGACTTCATGTGAGCGGACGGGTCCAAATTCTTTGTCTTTCTGCCATTCTTGGGTCCTCACCAGATCCTGCAGTCGCACTTGTGCCTCCCAGCTGCTGCTCCATGGGTGGCTCTGGAGCTCTGGGTGTGGGGGTTTTAATTGCCGTGGCTGCGTGGAAGAGATGTCCATCCAACAGACAGCAGCTTTGGACACAGGCAGATAGCTGTGGGATGGGGGAGGATGGTATTAACTAAAAGAGGGGAGATTTGGGTCAGATGTGAGGAATTCCTTCCCCAGAAGCACTGAGGCCCTGGCGCTGCTGCCCAGAGAAGTGTGGGTGCTCCATCCTTGGAGGTGTCACAGATGGGGCCCTGGGCAGCCTGAGCTGGTGTGGGGCAGCCAGCCCATGGCAGGGGGGCAGTGGGGGTCCCTTTTGACCCAACCATGCTGTGATTCTATGGTTCTATGATCTTTGAGGTCCCTTCCAACCCGACCTTTCCTCGATTCCATGATTCTCTGATTCCACCTGTCCAGGATGTGCTGCCCATGGTAGGGTGGATGGGGAGAGGGCAGGAGGGTTTGGCTGCTGTAGGTCAGAGAGTTCAGCGAATGGTGAGAACTCAGTCTTTGCCCCTTTTTTTCTTGTTTTGCTTTTCAAGCTCTGAATTGTGACCTCAGTGATTTTCGAACAACTGGAGCTGCTCTGAAATGGAGAAGGATATAAGGAGAGGAAAAAGAAGTAGAAAAATATTCTGGAATAAGCAACTTTGGACATCACCCTATTAATTGTATTCGGTGCCTAGAGGGGGAAAGAACAGAAGAAAGAAAGAGAAAGGTGGAAAGGGAAAAGCAAAATTCTGATATATTAGCAAAAGTCTTTGTGGAAGCAAATGGAACTGCTGTGTGTCTGCCTGGGCTGCCAGGAGCAGCTCTGCCTCCCAGATGCCTCTGCCCTCTGGTTTTAGTGGAATGCAGCTGATGGGGGAAAAGAGAAAAGGAAACAACGACTGCTCCCACGGTGATGGAGGAGAAACAGCAAAGCCTGCAGCCCTCAGGCAGCTGTGCTAATCAAACAATTCTCTCCAGGAGTGTCCAGTGGAAGAATGAGCTCAAAATGAAAAAAAAACACCCCAAACCTGAAAGAAAAAGGGTGCAGGGGGGCATAGCTGCAGTTGCTGTTGGAAACTGCAGTGAAAAGTCGTGTCAAATGTTAAAATGAAGAGGTTCCAGAGCACATCTCCATGGGATCCTACATGTCTCCATGGGGTCTCTGTCACCATGGATCCCACACCGTGTCACCACGGGGTCTCAAAGTATGTCTCCATGGGATCCCACACCATGTCTGCATGTGGCCCCACACCCTGTCACCATGGATCCCACAGCTTCTCGTAGAAAGAGCCCTCAGCCTGTTCTGCTGGGGGCATTTCCTGACCCGGGCTGGGCATCCTCAGCACGTGGAGGTGCTGGAAGGTCACCCAGATCCCTGCAGTGCAGCTCTGATATGGCTGAGCTGGGAGCATCCTGCCTGCTCCTCAGCTGCCATTGCACTGTGGAGCGCAATGCGAGCTCTTTCAGCTTTCTGGCTCTCCGAGCGGGTGAGAAGTCCTTGTGACTTTGACCTGGAATCGTTTCATCAACTGACAGAACATCTGCCTCTCCCCAGGCGCTCCCAGATTGCAGGGAAGCGGCTCAGGTGCTGGAGATGGAGAGGCATTGGGAAGGCATTTCTTAACGGCGTTGCGCCCGATGTCGCTCACCTCTCCTCTGACTCCATACAGGGAGGCACAGCTGGCCACCAAAGCAGATCCATGCCTACAGCCACGGAAACGAGGCACTTCCAACGTCCTCCACTTCTCTGCTCAGTGTCAGTTCAACCCGGGCCGCACCAGGCACCAATGGCTGCAAAGCCCCACGGCTCCGCTGACACCCAGAAGTGGGGCTGGAATAACAGCACCCAGGTGGCAATAGGTTCTTCTTGAGCATCTGGCTTCAAGGACAAAAAACCAACCACAAGGCACAGAGACCACAGCAACTGGGAGAGGTTTGAGAAGCATTTCTGGGTTCTCCTGCCATAAGATCACCGGTGAGCTGCTGAGACCCAACGCCTGGAACCGCTGGATGATTCCCTCTGTGCAGAGCCCAAGACCAAAGGCTGTCAGATCGCCACCATCTTCACAGTGGGGATGGGTGGATGGTTGGAATCGATGATCTTAACAGTCTCTTCCAACCTTGGTGATTCTGTGGCTGATTCCTGCTGGTGGCGAGCAGCCGTCAGCAGAGCAGATGTGCTCCCCTGGTCCAAGTACTGCACTTTGGACAGTGGGGCTCAGTGTTCCCCACTTCTCTCAGCTGCCGCAGGGTTTGCTTGCACAGGTGGAGGTGTCTTTTCCTTGGGCAATTGTGACAGAGCAGCCCGCTCCTGCTGCACGCTCCAATGCCCTGAGCTGTGTGTGCAGCACCTGCAAGTTGTCTGTGCAGAGCTGAGCCGGGCTCAATCATCAGGCAGAGCTTCAACGTAATTAGGAGCTATTACAGCCTCAGGTTGAAGCTTTCGGGGGGTAATAACAATATGTAGGGACACGATTAATGACGAGCTGCACTTTGCATATTCAGAGGACCTCATTTCGAGCGCCCACCCGCAGCCCCTCTTGGCTCTGAGCACCTATAGGAGTGTTTACCCTCTGCCAGGAGGGTCGCACCTCCTATCTGTGTGCTGAATGCCATCTGCCAAGAGGAGCACCAAGGCAAGGAGAGGATTGTGCTGCCTCCGGGACAGCAGAAAACGCCCTCGTGCACTGGGATGAGACAGAGCTGAATGCGTGCACAGGTCTGGGCTATAGGCACACCAATAAAACACCTGAGAGAGAAGCCAGTGCTTGGAGAGAAATGTCTTTAAGACATCAGAGCAGCTCCTGACTTGTGCATAACTCCCCCAGAAAGCAGCCGGTGCCCTCTGGACACAAAGGCCAAAACTCATGGTCTGATTTCTCCCCTGACAAGAAATAGATGGAGAGGGAGAGGCCGTCGCGATAAATCACCGCTGCTGTGAGGTCTCTGTCTCTGCCTCACTGATGTCCTCATAAGCAAACGAAAGGAGTGAGACCCAGCCAAAGGCAGCAGCACTGCTGTGAGGTCTCCTGGATGTGTGCAGTGAGGCTGTGCTGTCGGGGGAAGCACGGTGCCACCATCAGAGCAGCAGTGACACAAACCACAGCTGCTCCGTAAGGTCAACAGGAAGAGACGTGGGGTCTCCCTCAGGAATGCGAGAAAGAGCTCAGATGCAATAAACCAGCAAAATATTCCAAGATGACGACCAGGGGCTTCTCATTATCCTGTTTCATAATAATCAGGTGAAATAATATGCGGGAATGCATAAGCAATGGGAAAACCAAGAGGGGGAGTTTTTGGGGCGTCTTCCTGGGCTGTGGGCGATGGGGGGAAGCCTTCCTCCAGCTGATCCATGCCCTGAAAAGGAGCAGGGAAGAGGGGGGCAGGATAGAATGAAACAAAACAGAAATCTCCCACTGTGAGTCAAGTGAAAAGGGGCAGCTGTGGGTGTTTTGTCTGGAAAACAGAGGAGATCATCTGCAGAGGATCAAACCCCACGTGGATCAGAGGAGAACTGGTGGGCTTCAAAGTGTTCCTCCTCCCTCTGAGACCTCCCCCTGGATTCCCAGCACTGTGTGCACGTGCCAACTTCTTCCTGTTCAAGGAAAGCTGAGGAAAGGGGGTCCTTTACCCTGCCTGTAGCATTTCTCCTCCTTCAGCTTTAGGAGAGACCCGCAGTGACTGGAAGCGTTGGAGCAAAAGGACAATTTGGGACGCAGGAAAAACGGCACGAAGCTTTTTTTCTTCTTCTTCTTTTTTTTTTTTTGCTGTAACCACGTGTGGGTGAGGGGGGATGGAGCGTGAGATCGCAGGAGCAGAGACATCCTTAGACACACCAATAGCAGCACGCTCACCTCCCGATAATTCCTCACTCATAATTACACTGAGACCCGACAATTCGCTGGGCTCACAGCAGCATTGCTGGTGCCCCAGTTCTGCAGTCGTGTGACTCCCAGGGAGATTCATCAAATCATACGAAGATTTCAGCATGCAAGGCCACAATTTCAACGAGGGAAGAGAATGGGAAATGTCAAAAGATGGCAACGCTGTGGCAGCCGCTGGGATGCACTGGTGGGGAGCTCTGCACGGCGGTTCATTCGGGGGTGGATTTACTGGGGAGATTTCCAACCCAGCATCAAGACTTTGTGGCAGTGGGCCGATGGTTGGTCTTGATGATCCTTAATGATTCGGTGGTTCTAAGGATGCTGGGCGAGTCGGTGGTGCCGGTTCCACATCCAGGAGAAACCATTGCTGAGGCTGAGCTGGGAATCAGTGCTTCTCCAGGATCGCTCAAGCAGGGGTGCAGTGCCCAGAAACAGGTCCTGGTTTGGGGGGAGCTGGTGGAAAGAGGTGACTTGCACCAAACCAAGCAGGGTGACACCAAACACGCGCGGCTCTTTTACACCAGGCCGAGGTTTTACCCATTTTTTCCCCCAATGTGTCGTGAAAGCAGAGCTCATCAAACACTCACGTCGCTGGTTTTCAGCAGCGCCGCCTGGCATTCTCTGTGATAGGAAAGGCAAGATAGATCTGCTTAAGCCTATTGAGACATTTCATCACAGATAGGCTCAGCTGGGGAACAGAGTGCGAACCGGAGGAAAAAAAACGTTCTGATATTTATGTCTGTGCATCTGACGAGGCTGGGGCTGAGGCTGGGCGCTTCGTTTTGCCCGTAAATTTGTCACTTTAGAGCCAGACAATTTTCAACCCTGTTGTGGGGTCGCCTCTGTAATCCCGATGTAGAGGAGCTTCCCAAGTCGCTCCTAAATCAGGCGCTTATCACGGCTCGTCTGAAGCAGCTATTTTAGAGAGGGACCCCGGGGAGGGACTCCGTTTGCTGTTTGCAGATGCTTAAACGCAGCCGGCTGCTCTTCACCCGGGCACCCAGGGCTCCCTTCAGCAATGGGTGCAGCTCACGTCACCCCAAAGCACGAGGCCAAAACAGCTTCGACGAACCTTGAACGAGCTCCGTTCCCAAATGCGATTTGAAGGTGTGGGAAGATAGCGAAATCTATCGCTTCCTTTCGGATGTGCTCTCCTGATAGATTCCCCTCCTCGTTAAACGTTTGAAGCCTATTTTGAGCCTGAAATTGCTTGAAATCCTTCATCCTTGAGTCTCGGTGCGTCTCTGCCTGCTGTATTAAATATTCCTCCATTCATATTCTCCGCCAGGTACACAAAGGCAGCGCGCAGCCGAGTGACTTCCCAGCCTTTCCCTTTCATTGCCTCCTTTCATATTGATGCCGAATCCTATTGAGGAGACGACGCCTGGAACTCTTCTTCTATGGTGATGTTTTTTAGCTTTTTATTTTATTTTATTTTTTTCACATTGGAAGAGACAAAACGGAAATGGGGAAGGAGGTCCGGACTCAACTTTCAGAGGTTTTAACCAGTGGGATTTGGACTGAATGGGCACCAGAAGGAAAATTTACCCTAGGCCTTACGCTGTAGAACGCCCAACATCTTTGTTTTTGCAAGGATTTACTGGTGGATATAAAGCAAAGGAGGCATAAGGGGTCTTCTTGCAGAGCCACACTCTAATTAAGCCTAAGGCCTTCTGCCTCATCCTGTGTCAGCACCTGCAGGCACTTGGCGTGCCCATCATTCTGGTGCCATTCCTGCATTTTATGGCATCTGCCCTCGGTTTGGGCTGGGTGAGCACTTCAGATTTCAGCTCCAAGGTGAGCGCAGCCGGAGATAAATCGGAGCTGGAGACAGCGGGGCTGTTTCCGCTCAGTGCCGTAAGCAAGGTTTGGGTTTATTTCTGGGAGGGTTACCAAAAGGTGATGCTTTCTGTAAGTCCTGACCCAGCCCAGAGATGATCTGAATGGAAAACACGTCGTAATGGCAGCAGAGCCTGCGGTCACCCCACAGCAGTGGGACAGCCTGGTCACATCCCTGTGCCGTGCCTTAAGCTACGTGCAAAGAGGGACCAAAGTGGGGAATGCAGAAGGGTTTGGAGGAAACACGGAGAGAAGTCACACCTCGGAAGCCGGTTGCCATGGAGACAGGCTCGTTTAACCCTATCAGGGTCAAGCAGCCCTTCTTATTCGAGCTAATTGAATTAAAGAGACGGAAAGGAAATGCAAAATCAATCGGCACCGATTCGCGCTGTCGCTCAGGCCGAGTGGGATTCTTGAGGATGGGCTTCGGTTGGGTATTCATGCACCAGGGTCATCTGCAGGCAAAAGAATCCACAGATGGGATGGATTGGAGAGGGAAGATGCCGTGGATGAGGTGGCACTGAGTGCTGCTCCATCCTGGGATGAGAAGCTCCCAGCTGCGCTCAGCGCCGCTCCTGAGCCGTGGGCACGGCTCCTTTATCTCCCTTCTGGATTTGAAATGTGGATAAAGCAAAGCTGGCAAGGTAATTATTCCTCACTGTCAAACATTGCTCTTGGTTTGCTGTCTGCAGACAGCTGGAGAGTGATGAATCCCTTTGTGTTTGCATCAGCCTTGGAGTTGCTCCAGGAAAAGGTGCAAACAGGGAAGTTTCGCATGAACGTGACCCGTCAGCACGGATCTCACTGCTGCTGTGTCTGAGCTGGAGATGGGGGCTCGTGTGAAGCCAGGGCACCCGACTGCCAAAAAGCAACACGGTGTTGGAAATGCGAATCCCCAGCGTGGAGACACCAACAGAACCCCCAAACCCGCCGTGTCCCATTGAAAGCCTGCTTCACGCAGGTGTGATTTTGGCAGTTCTCTCCTCTGCAGTGGGGTCACGGGGAGCTGTGCTCCAAACCCGAGGTGCCACCGACCCACCGCTCCCACCGCTCCTCACCTCCCTACATGTGGGTCAGAGCTGCCATCTGCTCATTCTCTCCTTCCTCTCTCTTGATAGCTCTGACCTGTGATTGTTCTTTTTTGGTGTTTTTTTTTTCCTATCCTTGCAGGAACACAGAAACCCAGAATGGCTGAGGCTGGAAGTCACCCGTTCTGCTCCAAGCAGGGAACCCAGGGCCGTGCGCAGGACTTTGTGCACATCACAAAGATCACAGACCCCACAGCCTCACTGTATTCAATCAACCACGCTATTATTTTATTCTTATACCTAAATCAACTCAACGTATGGGTTTTTTTTTCTCAGATGATGAATGAGGACTGATGGAAATTCCCATTCATCAGCCCCAAGGTGTAGTGCTGAGCACTTGCAGCTCAGGACCCGTTTTTGGGGCAGGTTTCGCTCTCTTTCTCATCTTTTCCTGCTTAAAATAAACAAAACCAACAATTTTCCCTCCCCTGAATCTTGTCCAAATCCATTCCCTGGCCCTCTGCCTCCTTTCTGAATGACTCCATGGGAGTCCTTGAGTCTCAGCATTATTATATTTTATTTATACAGCACAATAAACGCGCGTGGCACCTTCCAGCATACATCAAACAGCAAGGTCCGTTTTCTGATGAGTGCACAATTTGATTCAGGGAAAAAAACACCGTACATAAAACAAACAGCCTGGTGAGGAGAACCGAGGGCACTTTGCTTTATTTCCTCAACCCCTAAAACTGAAGCAAGCAGGGGAAAAAGAATCACGGTTTGTAGGCACGCATTTCATCTCACGCAACCCCTGGGTGGAAATGGCTGAAGCTCTGCCACGGCTGCAGCCAAACACCAAAGCGCTTTTGTGTGTTCTGTTGGCTGGGGAGTGAGAAGGAATGGTGGAAAGGGAAACCCAAGGGATTTCATGGAGGCACAGAATCGTGATTTCTCTCAGCATCCGTGTGCTGCAGGCCCGGCGAAATGCCGGATATCAGTTAACGAATTGGTTAATTTTGGAATCAGCCTAAGAATGCCTACTGGTAAAGGACAGATTTGTTTTCCAAAGGCTTTCCAAAGAGTGCTTTCTTCGGGCACGGCTGCACTCACCCAAACAGCAGTGGGTAAACGCAGCTCAGAGGAACAAATGAGCAACGCAGCGCCCCCAGGCATCGCGTTTCCCCACCGATGAGCTCAATCCAAAGCCTTTTCCTCCCTGAAGCAGCTGAAAATCCCTCCTGGGATTCCTGAGATCCTCACCCCCCCCCTTCCTCCCGACCTCAGCACTGCTTTGAAGGCGCGAAGGGCCGGCAGCCAACCCTGGAGAACCCAGCAGATATTTTCCCTTTGGTTACAGCAGAATCCACACCGTCAGCGCCGGCTGCACGGCGGCGAGATGTCGATGCGACGCAGCATCACAGAGGTGACAACGCGACAGCAGCGCTGGGATTTCTCTGCAAGGAATTGCTCATTTCTGTGCCGTGCTGAACACGTCCTCAGAGGTTGAGATGATGAGCCTAAACCCATTTATATTGTCTAAACTACTTCTTTTTGGGGGCTGGGGAATTGGGTACACTTATTTATTTATTTATTTTCCCAATCGCGGCGTTTCAATCATTCTCAAATTGCTAAGGAGACATTTTATTTATTTGTTTGTTTTTTTTTGATTTAAATTTTATTTAATGAAGTTCCCAGGCAGAAAGAGTTCAAAGATCACCTGGAACACAAAGGGTTCGCGCTGGGTAGGCAAAAAGCCTGCAGCTCCATCGAGGTGCCTATGGCCAATCACTGCCTACCAGCAACTCATGGCACAGAGAGGCATCAAGGGAGGGTTGGGTGGGCATCACGAAAAGGTTCTTCAGCAGAGGATGGTGGGCATGGAACACTGGGACAGCGCTCTCAGATCTTGGGTTTGGATTTTGGGTGTTGGGGAGGGACAGGCTGTGGACTTGATTCCATCCGACTTGGGATGTTCCATGGTTCGATGAATCCTGCACCAGGGCGTTCCGTGGCGCCCCTCATGGCAGCACACGATGATGCTGTAGACTCTGCCCAAGTGGGAGCAATGTAGCCTGGAGAGTTGCTCTCCCCAGAATAAACCTCTCATGGAGGAGAACCAGGAACACGAGCACTTCAGGAACTGCTTTGGTTGCTAAGGGACATTCAAGTAGGAAAACCTGCTGCAGGAGGGAAGGGCTGGGCTTTGTGCCCCCATCCCCCTCATGCAGCTCACCTCTGTGTCACCCATGGGGCAGGATTTACCCTGCCCCAAGCAATAGGGCAGCACTCGAGGTCACAGTTCAGCCTGCCTCGTGTGTGGCGCAGCCTACAGAGCTCCTCACAACTCATTTTCAATTAAAAATGCTTCGTGCCTGCTGGGCTGGGCAACACTTCAACCCCATGATGCCCACGAGGTGACCTCTGCTTTGAGACCCACAGCAAACTGGGGCGCTGGAATGGTGACCCCAAAAGGGACTTTCCTGTTGGTCATCCCATATTCGAGGACCAAAGGGCAACTCTGCCACATCGACAGGGAAAAGACACAGTGAAGAGAGCCTGGATGGAGTCACAGGGATCCCTGCACCTCTCTGTGTGTCCCGTGGGGGTTTCCCAGCAAACGCATCCGCCGATGGGAATCCGCAGCGGCGCAAAAGGGGGCGAGGGCTGACAGCAGCACAGATCTGATCCTCTCACCTCCTGTCCATCTGACTCCTGGCCCCGTGCCGCCATCCAGAAGGAAAACTGCTGGAACTGCCCGGGGCTGAGGGCAGAGCTGGGTCCCCGTGTCACCGCAGCGGCCGCCAATCGGTGCCATCTGCCGCAAGGCGACGGCGGGGCCACGCGCTCCGTCAGCTGAGGTTTTGAGCACATACTGCCAAATTAGTTACAGAAATGTAATCACATCCAGCCACCAGAGAGACCGCGAGCAGCTGACGGCGCAAAGCAGAGGTGTGCAGGAATGCAGATGGACTGGGACGCGGCCCCGACGCCGCTCAGCGTTAATTGCTGGGAGGTGTCTCCGTCGGAGGCTCTCGTTGGGTTGGAGAAGTTCATCTTCAGTCTGTGCCACTCGAGGAGCAGACAGCATTCCGTTATCCCTGTTATCAGGAAGCATCTTCCTGCTGCTTTTTAAACGCAGAGCAGCAGTGCCTCTCACAATGCCTGGCTCGCTCCGCCAGGATCACCAAATTAGCTGTTTCCATGTGGGAGTGAGGCTGTGCCACAGCTCGTACGCCTATTATTCCTAGTGGAAATAAATAATGATAAAACAGTGATCTCTCTCCATTCCTCCAGACAGATGCTGCTCCGCAGAGCTGTCAGCTTGTCACTCATCAGTGGTTTCCAAAGGCAACCACGTCAGAGTGGTCCCAGGCAGCGCCTGATGGGTTTTTGATACCAGGCTGAGCTCCCAGGCCAGAGGCAGAGATGCTCCTCGTGGAAATCTTCATTATTCGTCAAATCACAGTGCCAATGAGGTTGGAAAAGACCTCTGAGGCCACCAAGCCCAACCCTCTCCACTATGCCCACTCATGGAATCCTTGAATTATTAAGGTTGGAGAAGATCCACCAAGTCCAACCATCAGATCGTCCCCCTGTTCCCACAAACAGAGCCATTAAGGTCAGGAAAGAATTTCAAGATCCCCAATCCATCCCCACCGTGGCCACCAACCACATCCCTCCAAAACACCAAAATCCTTTGGCTTAATTTATGAGGTACCAGCAACAAGTCATGCTGGAAAGAAGTCTGTGCACGGACCATCCACTGCCCTCGGTGGTCCCTGTGTGACCATCATAGAGCCCTCCATCCTCTTCCTCCCACTGCCCCACGAGAACAGGAGCGTGCAGAGGGGCACACAGTGCCCTGTGCTTGTGGGTGTGCAGTGCAATGCACTGCAGCTCCTAAGGAGCAGCCAATCTCAACAAAAGAAGAGTCCAAGTGCTCCCTTGGTGTCTGTTTGCGGTGCTTTTATGGGGCTTGGAGGAAAGCAGGGAGGGAGAAGAGGAGCGCTGTCTGCATCCTATGGCCGGGAGCTATGAGGGGATGAGGCAACACTTATCACATCAGAGAACAACACACAGAGCATGGGGCACACTGTGCTCCCAGGCACACGCACGGATGCTTTATAGGGCAGCAGAATCAGCATTTGCTTTGCCACTGACCTGGATTGCGAGCGCGACGGAGCTCCGGCTCTGCGCTGAGCTCATGGCAACCAACGCACGCTGGAGGCAATGCCTCTCTCATCGCCCCACTGAGCGGTGTGAATGGGGTCAGGCGTCGGGTGGTGGAGTTCCTGTGCTCGGCCAAAGTCCTTTAGAAAGCAGAATGGGAACAGAGCAAAGGGGCAGCGTCCAGAGAGTGAGTCATGGGGGGGGGTAAATTAGCAGCTCAATTAGCGCTGGGCTTTAAGGGCTGAGTTTGCTGGTGCTGTCCGGGAAGGCAACATGCAGCTCGCACTAATTTGGCCTCTGTCAGGAAGAGGAATCACCAGCAAGGGAGAAAAAGAAACCTTCTGGGATGAGGAAGCGGTGCGGTGGCAGCGGTCATCGAGCAGCAGGAATCAGCCCGAAATCACAGGGGCACGAAACACTCTGACAGTTTGGGATGTGAATTTGGAAATGTTATTTCTCCTATTTTACCCCCTCCACATTTCGGACGTCCTGTTGCAGCACTGCATGCCTGTGCCCTCCAGATTCAGGGTTTCTTATAGACTTCAACGTCAGATCCAAGTCGGTGGGGTGGAGATGTGGTCACTGCTTTCTTCTCGTTGATCCACACACCCAAATGAGGGCCTGGGGGCTCCTCCCAGTGCACTGTAGGGTGGTGTAGATCCATGCAGATCTTTGAGATCAGCATACCCAGCTTATTCCAAATGGCTCTAAATGCCTCTGCTGATAGAACTCCCAGCTCTGAACGCTGACCCGTGGATACAAACCAGGTCAGGCTGAAGCACTGAGGGGCTCAACCTCTGTCCAGCATTGAGTGAACCCCCATGGATGCCTTGAGGTGCTGAGACCCCCAGCGTTCAGCCCCAGCCCCGCTGCAGACTGATTATCGCTTTCTTCACCCTGTAAACTGGATGTCTCTGCAGGTCTCAATGGATTCCGAAGGGAATTTAAGACATCCACACTTCAGTTGCTTGCACTTAGCACGATGAACCCCTCCTCCAATGCAAAACACGAGAGCCTTCACCTCTCTGCACGCATCTGCTGTGTTTTTCACGAACAGTCAGAGGAATAAAATGGGAATGAGTCATGGAAAAACTTCTCCCCGCAACACAAGGAGAGCAGAAATGCACTGCACTCAGCTTCGTTACCAGCATGGCAATGCCAAATCAAAGCATCGACCACACAAACTGGTGTCAGAGGCACTCCTGACCTTCACCCAGCAAAGGTCCGCAGGGGGCTCAGCAGAGGATGCTCTGTGCCACGGAGCTCTCACGCTCCGTCCTCCTGCCCCAGCGCTGGTCATTATCTCTTTCTGCAGAGTTGCTCTTTATGGCTGCTGGAATAGCTCTCTGCTGTTTGGGGTTTGCTTGCTGATGCCTTTACTGGGCATCCAGCACATCCAGCCCTTCCCAGGTCCGAGCGTCTCGCCTGCGCTCCCGATCCTCAGCCGTAGCTATGCACAAATTACGGATTTTGCTTGGGATGCAGCGAATAATGGCTGCCCACAGGAATTCACCTTTTGCTACGGAGTGCCCAGGTGTGAAATTGCACCAGGTTGCATTAAAAGAGGTTGAGAACGATGCACCCTCACGCTCGATCCCACCTAACCGTGGACGTGACCGCCTGGTTCTGCGTGCCACGGTGACTCAGTGCTGTCACACCGTGGGGCTGCTCCTTCCAGCCCCATTTATCCACGTTTTGCTGTATCAGAGCTTTCTCATCTCCTTATCCTGGGCTGCATCCCACAGCGGAGGGGTGGAGGAGTCCAAACCTCGGAGCTTTGTGTGATGCTGAGCCCGTTGGGGCGATGGGAAAGCGATGCTCCTTAATTCAGACATCATACCCAAACAGAAGGAGCAGAGCTCTACCTCTGAGCTCTTTTAGCAGCAGTTTTGCTGGGATTTTTCTCCATTCAGTGGTTTCTTTGCAGCATGCAAACCTGCAGAGCTTTCCCTTGTAATGTGTTTATAGCCAACCCAGAGCTCCCTGACGTCTGTGTAATGAGCCCCATGTATGTATAATTTAGGGTATGTTTAATCTTCCTGCTTTAGTGATAAAAAATTTACTCTTTTGGTTGGTTTGGGGCTCTTTCTAAACTACCACCACTTTTTGTTTCTTCCAGGCTGACCCAGGGATCCCATCTGGTGGAGTCAGGCCGTTCCAGTCGGGATGGGGATTAATTGATGGACTGGAGATGATGACCTTTGTTGAGCTGAGACTGCATCTCTCAGTTATTCCCTATTTTTTTGCTTCAAGTCCTCTCTGTGCGCCGTTTGCTTCCCTCCAACCCGAGATGGATGGAGCGCGGATTTAATGAGGTCGTGTTTTCCCACCAGTTCCATTTGCAGCCATTTAATGTTCAGCTCGGAGCAGGAGATTGAGTTAAAGGCTATTTAAAAGTCTATGATGCAGACAAGCATTCTGCCCAGTCCTTGTTCCTTTACATATTTGTTAATGAGCCTCTCCAGGGTAAAGGTGAGGTTTATGGTTCGCTTCTTGGAGGAGAAGCCAATTTCACCATCCTGGGTTGTGCTGCTCTGACACTGAGATGCTGCTCCTGACACACAGAGCGTCTGCACATTCTGCAAAGGGGTAAAAACAAGCAAAAATTCTGGCAAACGTGGTGTTCTGTGCTTGATGGAGACACCGAGGACGGGACGAGCATTTCTGAATCAGGACAGTTCTTCCCCATCCTGGTTGCTGCACGCAGGGGACACGATCGGAGCCAGAATGGAGATGTCTGCTCGGTGTCTTGCACAGTTCCCAGATAAATGGGGACATCAGGGGCTGTCCTGGCAGCTGCACCTTGGTAATCTCCCACCCAGGAGAGAGGGGGCCCGGAGGAGTTCACTTCCTGCCCTGGTGAACACATTGGCAGCGATGAACACATGCACCCAAACTCCTCCGTGGTCCCCAAATGCTCCACAGCTCCAACTCTCCCATGCTGGAGATGTCCCTCGTTTGCACACATCTGTAGACCTGCAGCAGCTTCATGGAACCTTGCAACTACAGAACAGTTGGGTTGGAATCTGATTCCAAGCCCCCTGCCCTGGGCGGTGTTGCCAAGCAATAATTTGGGCACCAGATCAGAGCGCCCAGAGTCCCTTCCCAGACCTCATTTAAGGGTTGGCAATGGAGGTGAGGGTGTCTTATGGACATCCCTGCGCACCTGAGGCCTTCTGAAGGTAAGCAGCTTCTTTATTTCTGTGCCCACAGTTGTTGCATCTGAGCAAACCCTCACTTGTTGCAGCCTTGTTGTTCTGCTGCCGTTGCCGTGCTTTCCATTGTGTTGCACCTGGGGGTGGTGCTGGCAGGGCTGAAGGCTCTAACTGGCAGCCAAATGGCATTGCAGTGCCTGGTGATGAGTCAAGGAGGACCCATGAGCAGAGCAAAGCTTGTGCAGTGCAGTCCTGGAGTCACACCAGTTCCACCCCAGTGTCTCCACCCTCTCCATATCTCGTATTCTGCCCTATCTGCTCCCAAAGCACCCAGCGTGTTGACACGTGGCACTGCTCTGAAATCCTGAGCCATGCAGCGTGGGGACCCACGCGCAGCATCCACCAGGACCCCACGGTGTCCCACCCCCAGCTCACAGCTCAGACCTCCGTGCGCTGCTCCCATAGAGGATGACGGATATGGCCACCCCTATTCCTAGGGCTCTGTAGTTTGAAGGCACTGCAGAGGGAAAGCTCTCTGCCACGTCCCTTTGGACCCTTTGAAGCTCTTTTACTCCGCGTTCTGACTCCGCTGCTGTCAGGTTATTCGCTTTTTCTCTGTCAAAACCTTTTTATTCACTGGGAGTCTCAGCAGGGTTCTTTGCTGGTTAATATTGCTGATTAAATTCCGTCGTCTCCAATGTAAATATTCAGAGACTTTCCCGTCTTCCCACCATTCTAACAGTGCAGAGCATGCGCTCGCACACGGGTGGTGTAGGAATTAATTGGAAGGGACTGAATCAGAGCAGGGCACGTGCAGATGGGGACAGGTGGGACACACAGGAATGCCACCAGGACCCCAAGCAGCTCCCAGACCTCCCGCCCCGTAACGTCGATAGGGAGTGCTGTGCCTGAAATCCAGCGCGGGGAGGAAGCAGAGCGAGGTGATGGTGAGAAGACCCCTCTGTGCGTCCTGCCTTCCATTGCAATAGCAGCGCTTGGAGCCGCGGGGCAGGTGAGGGCAGTGACTCAGCCCTGGCGCTCCTCCAGCCCCGGTGCTTCCAAGAGAAGAGCTGGGGGAAGAGCTGCCCCTCCTGGCGCCGTTCCTCCCCATCTGAAGGATCCTTCTGGGACCGAGCCGCTGACTTCAGCCCTCACCACCCGCTGGGATTTATGAAGCGCCGTTGAATATTTCATTCAGTGCAAGGATCTGCCCCGAGGACCTGATGCTGGAGGAGGCAGAAGCTGGAGGTGGTCTCAGGCGAGAGCCAGGCTTCTCCCTAAAACCCATTTCTGTGCAGCTTACAGCAATAATTCCTCTCCTGCTTATGGGAGAAAGCAGACGCTCCTTGAAGGGCTTTACCTCTCGTGTCAATGGGAGAGCACTCCTAAAGAGGGTCATAAATCTCAGCTAAACGCTGAGCAATGAGAGCGAAACGTGCTGGGGGCTGCGGGGAGGGGATGTCACCTCTCCAAAGCAAGGGATGGATGTGGATTGTAGCAAACCTCACCCTGCAAAGAGGTTCAGGGGGATTTTGCTCAGCTGGTGCCCGTGGGGCAGCATCCTTTTGATGTAAACACCCAACCTTGGGCCATTTTGCTGGAGCCCCACGGCTCATTTTCTCCCCATCCTCCTCCATCAGGTCGTACCGCCTGTCTCCGGGCAGAGGAATGGCATTCTTTTCCCTGCTGTACGACAGACCATAAATCCTGGTGAGTATCGATCCCAGTGGCCAAAGGCTGACATTGCTTTGCCAAAAGGGGAGTGCAGCATGGCACGTCGCTCCGGCGCGACGCAGAGGAGCTCTTATTGATTCCGCTCCGCGTCGCGAAGCCCTTCCCCTTTCCTGCATTAAGGGCTAATTTTAGGCTGAGATGATGTGGTAATGGGGCTGTGCTCATTGTGCTGCAATTCCCGTCCACCCCTGGGTGCCACCACTGCGTCCTCCAATGTCCCCGCCTCTCCTGTTCTGTCCCCAGGGGCTCTGCATCCCCTCTCCTCCACAGAAAGCACCAGAAACATGGAGGAAACTCACCCCCCATCTCATCGTGCTCTGCTCACTCCGACCTGCTCCATCTTCACCGCTTTCCTGCTCCCCTCGAGCAAAGGCCTGGGCTTAAATGCAGCTCCAAGTGGTGCAGAGGAGGAAAAGCTGCCCATTGTCGTGGCTTCTCACAGCTCTACCAACCAACGGAGCAGCAATCGGATCCGGCTGCGACCCAAAGACGTCGCATTGTTTGGTGCCACCCTGACCCCAACCATGAGGAATGTCCAAAATCTGCGGATCGGGGAGGGGGAAAAGCATCACCTCAGCTTTGCAGAGCTCTAGAAAACTTTGGCGTGGGAATGTGGAACATGAGCCACTTGTCATTGCTTGGACAGCAGCCGGACTTTGGCCAGACCTGGCAGCGCTTTGAGCCCATGCTGACGATGTAGGAATCGGCACCAACTCCAACTTCAGCCACTGCTGAATCTTCTGCCACTGCTGAGCCAGAGCTGCGAACTTCTGCTCAGCTCTTTGATTCCTTCTCCTGCCAGCAGCTCCGTGGAGCAGCTCCGTTTGCAATTTGATCTGAGAGCAGTTAATTATCGGTGCTGATAGGGCATCATATGCTCCTGATCTGTGGAAATCAGAAACAGACTCTTTGTCAGGGATGGAGTGCAGCTGCTGTCCCAGACCTTCAAGTATGGTGGAGAGGAACACGCGCCATTTTTTTGGTCTGTAGGCAATGAGGGGTTTTGCAATGGTGGAAGAAAGAGGTTAGAAGTGACCCAAGCACAGTGAGACTAAGCAGAGATGCCGACTTGCGGTGATTAATTGAAGAACTTAAAACCAGCCATCCCTGGTCCATCCATCACCATCTTAACAGCAGGCAGCAAAGGAAGGGCATAAGAGCAGGAAAGCATCCTTCCCAGCCCCCTGCAGGCTGTGGCTCGGGGATTCCCCATGCCCAAGATGGTATCTCCAGGTTTAATGGCCCTTGATGCGTTTCTCGTCCATTAATTCATCCAGCTGCTGTTGAGTCCACGCAGGCTGGTAGCATCCACTGTCCTCACCTAACCCCGTGCTGGGCATTTCCTTCGGGTTGTTCACAAAACTGGGACAACGTTGGAAACTCAGAGTGCCCCTTTTCTCCTTGCAGTTCTTTCTAGGTTCCAGTTGAGGAGTGTGCTGGATGCACAGCAGATGGGATCCAGCCAAGCAGAGGCAATGCGAGGACGCAAAGCAACTGCAGAAATGCTCGAGTTTGTCCCATCCTCAGCCTCAGCCCATGCTGCTCTAGAGCTCCAATGGGGTCGGATCACCCACATCCTCAGTTATCCTCATAATGTGCATCTCTGCAGCTCACGGTTTGCTCTTGGTCCAGGCTTGTGGCCATGGTAGGGCACCAAGCAGATCATTTCTGCAGAGTTTCCACCCCAGAGTGAGGCACAGTCAGGTCTGTGAGCACTTTATGATATCCTACAACCTTGGAATCATGAATCCTAGAATCCTGGAACCGTGGAATACCTCAAGTTGGAAGGGACCCCACAAGGATCAAGTCCAGCCCCCATTGGTCCTCCTCTCATAGCAGGTTTGGATGAGGCTGCAACAAAGCAGCAGGACAGGGGGGCTCACACCTGGGAAAGGGGGAATGGATTCACCCTCTTTCCCCATATTCCCTTTTGCACACTGTATCTCCCAGCCCTACAACCTCCCTGGCTCTCTATTTATATCAAAGCAGCATGCAAGCAGGGAGCAGTGAGCAGACCTATTAGGGAGGGCTAGGCTGCTATAAATAGTGCCATCAGTAATTAGCTGCAGTAATTAGCTTTCCTATTTGTTAACTTGGAACGCACATAAACAAGGACTGGCAAGATGAAGACAGAGGTACTGAAGCCCCCCAGCCAAGGGGGTTGGGTGATGTTAGAGTGCTGCCACGCTGCTCCCCAGCCAGCTGTCCCCACCAGGCCACAAATGAGGGCACAGCCATGTTGCACCTCTTCCTCTCTCTGGTCATTTTATTAGCTCAGTTACCATCCTCCAGATCGCCCAGGTTGCAATGCAGCGTGGCTCAGGCACGCTCTGCTCCCTGTGGATGCGTGGAGCGGATGCAAAGCCCCGGCACAGCGGGTCCCTGAGCCCTGGGTTCCTGCCATCCCACCCACCACCCGGCTTCCATCCGCCTGTTCCCATCTCCCCCTGCTTCTGGCCTCGGTTTTCCAGCTTGCTGGGTTCTCTCCCCTGCTGTTCCCTGGCTGCTGCTCCCTGGGAGCGATGCTCACAGGCACCAACCCGGCCGTGGCCATCTGAGAGACTTGGTGCTGGATCTGTGGAGATCAGAGCAGAGCTCACAGGGCTCTTCCATGAGATCCTGGTGAGGAGATCCTGGTGAGGATCTGCGTGGAGAAGGACCTGGAGGTCCCAGGTGACCAGTGGTGGGACAACGGTTGACCACAAGCCAGCAGTGTGCCCTTGTAGGCAAGAAGGCCAGTGGCCAACAGCTGACCAACAATAGTTGACCATGAGCCATGATGGGGAAAGCCTGAAAGCCTGCATGCCCAGGGCATGGAGGGTGCTGTGGGGATGCCCAAGCACCAAAAATATGAGCCAAAAAGGTTCATTTTAAGGCGCCTTCTTTCCTGCTTGCCTTCACATTGTCATTTCCAGCCAAGGATGGAGGTTCTCACGGTGCCACCAACAGGTTCCAGGGCATGCAGCCTGTGGAAGGAAGCAAGGAAGGTCACAAACCTTGGGGAATTTGGCTTCCCTTTAAGACAACGCTCAGTTGAGAAGGGTGTGTTGGAACTGCAGACCCACCAACAGTGTCAGAGGAGGCGTTTGGCTCCCAGGGCATCTCTGTATAATGGCACACTGTTGCCAGGAGTTTCCCAGATCTGCAGCTGTTACAGAGATCATTTGTTCCAAAATTGCTCCTTTTAGAGCTGCTGAAAATCCCCGCTTCTTAAGGCACTTTGTTTCTCCATCACATCAGGAGCTCACGCTGTCGCTGTGTCTTAATGCCTCTCCTATGTTCCCTATCTCAGCCCTGCAATCCCAGCTTCCTGCTCTCTCTTCCCAGCAAAATTCTGGGGACTTCCACTCATTCCACACAAGGACATTTCCCCGCTGCCCCTAATGTTCCCTTTCCCAGCTCTGCCCCCTCTCTCCTCATTATCCCCACACACAGCTCCCGAAAGAGCTCCGCTCTGTTTGTCTGAAAGGTTTTCAGGCTCTGAGAGGGGCTCATCCATCAGCTGGAGATTTGGCAGCATTCCTGGGACTGTCAGTTCCCAAGAACAAACAGCTGCAAAGGCACCATCCTCTTCCCGGAATCGGGGAGGAGCACACATGGCTTCAGCCCATTGCAGAGAAACAGCCAAGCAGCAGAACTGCTGCCCTCGAGCCAGCAGTGCTCAGCTCAGGGGCTGCTGCTGAACCGAATCGGTCCCCTGTTGTCCCCTGTTGTCCCCTATTGTCCCCTGCTCCTCTCAGGATCATCACCCCCATCCCCAAGGCGTGCTCAAAGCTGTGAGCGTGACAACTCGTGCTCCCAGCAGGGACGCTGGATGTGTGTCCTTAGGACAGGACAGGACACAGATGCCTGGAGCCACACGTGTGACCAAAGTCTTCCCCGAATGCATCCCAGCCACAAGCCCTCCCCATGGCTGCTCTGAGCACACCTTGCTCCACGCATCCTTGCTCCCATCCCACTGCTGGCACCCGGCCGTCTGCTGGCTCTGCAGCTTGCCCAGCCAGGACATCTCTCCGTCCCAGGAAATTAAATGTGGCTGGAGCTGTTCTGCAGCACTGATACCTGCTGGCCTCACTCGACCCATCGCCGTCAAACCCTTCTGCATCCTTTGCAGCCAAACCCAGCACACAACTGTGCTCTCAGGCACAAAACCTCCATGTGCTCACCCAGGGAGCACCGTTCAGCTGTAACCAAACCCACCTGGAGAGGTGCTATGGCCCATCCAGCAGCAATCCCTCAGTCAGCTCGCTCCAGCAGGCGTTTGGCTTCTTTATCTGCAAGGAGAAAACAGAATAACCAACCCCTGCCCCTGAGTGCAATGCCTTCTGCTTGCAGGGAGGAAGGCACAGACCCCCAGGGGCATGGGATGCTCCCAGCAGCTGGGTGAGCTGGAAGCAGGAAGGTTGTGCCACTGGGCAATGTGCGTTCCCATGGAGGACTTTAGCATGCTCTCCTCAGGGAGGAGCTGTGCTTTTAGATATTCTGTGTTCGAGGGAAAACCACTCATTTTTTTTTTATCCAGGCGAGTCCCCTTGGTGGCGGTTGCTGCTTCTCCATCCTCACAATGGAGGTTTTGCAGTGCACTGTTTGCCTCCTACCCCTCTGCAAGAGTGAGACCAAACTGTGCCAACAGCATGTAGGTGGCAAAGCACCCAGGGCTGACACCAGCTCTGGCCTTTGGAGAAGTTCACAGCTCACTGATTCCCAGCACAGCTCTGCTCTCACCGCTGATGGGAAGCTCTTATCATCATTGTCCTCCCTTCGCAGCACTTTTCTTCCATCCCAGCTCCTGCTGTGCCTGCCGGGATGATTTGATTTGGGTTTCTCCATGCCAGCTCGAGGGGAGCTGCCCTGCACGGACAGCTTGGCACCACGCAGAGCACTCACAGCATGTGGGTCCTTCTATCAGTGCCTAAGAAAAGTGGGTAAAGAGTACAGAAGGGAGACAGGGAGGTCCCTGCCTCGGGGAGCTGGACGTGGTGTGGGGTTGGGTCCTCCAGGAAAGGTCCCCAGTTCTGAGAGCAGCCATGGTGCTCCCTGGGGGCTGGGGAGTCCCAGCTGGTACGGCCCCAAGGATGCTCTGTGATGCCAAAGTTCCTGCCAATATCAATCCCAAAAACACTTACTGCTCTCCCTTCTTCCCCACGAAGCAGGATGCAGTGGGGTTGGACACAGTGAGTGGGGAGCAAAGCTGAGGAAGAGGAAAATGTAACCACGCACCCAGAGAGATCAGGCAGCATCTGTGCGCTTCTGGACGGCTGAAGGCAAAGCTGGAGGTGATGCCTCTTTCTGCAGGAGGAAGGTAAAGAAACCCTTTTTGTTTCTCTTCCATCTCAGCTGTCTCTTCAAGAAATCTCAGCTCAGCATTTTAGTCCATGTCACAACACAGCTTGGCTTGCGTTGGGTTTAATAGCCTCTTGGTTTCTTTGGAAGGAGAGCAGATCAAGACAGATCGTCTCAAAGCTCTGGCCAGCTCTGCCTTCCCATTTATTTGAACCAGAGCAATTCACCTGTCAAGTGAGAGGTGCCCAGAGCAAGCAGAAACACTTTTCAGCCTCCAGTGACCGTAAAAGAAGTCAAGGCATCGTGCTGAGCGCCCACGGATCTGTCTATCCATGCACACCTACACACAGCAGCTCAGCCTGGAGTGGATTCACCTCGCCAGCCCTGTGCCACCTGGGGGACGGATCCCCCCTCGAGGAGACTCTTCCGTTGCTGTGCTGACTCATTTTTGACCCTTTTTCAGCTTGCTGATCCCTAATGCTCTTGGTTGGTAGAGGGGGGCACTGTTATTTGGGCAGGGCTCATCCTCAGCACTGGATTTCCGTTGGGACCCAATGGATCACGTAGGCAGCAGCTCTCCAGGAGCTGCGCTGGGCCCTTCCTGCAGGAATTGCCACCAAATCTGCTGGCCTAAATTCAAAGCAACGCTGATCCAATGGGGAGCAGAGTCACAGCACCAGGAGGGCTGACGGCGCCGAGTGCCGCCGCTCCAAAGTCACCGGATGGAGAAAACCAACGTGATCCGGCACCGACCCGAAGGATTTCTGCTCCAAAGGAGGAGTCCATCAGCTGGAAGTGACACAACTCTCTTTGTTCAGTGCTACAAAGCGCCAGGATGGAAATGCTCGCTGTAAATACGGCGGGGAAGCAAACACCGTGGAGGGAGAAGACCTATTTAATCCAAAGCGCAAATTGGCACAAGAATAAATAAATATAAATTCGCCATGAACGTAGGCTGAAAATTAATGGGATTCTAACCACCAGAGAAGTGGTGTGCTGAAACAACCTTCTGACAAGCAAGGAGCCGTACTGATTTCGGGATGGCTTTCGAGCCGTTCGTAGTTCACCAGAGGACAAGGGCAGTAGTGGACAACGCGTTTAATGCCTCAGAAATCTGTATATACAAACAGTGGAAGCAGAACAAACAGGAGGAGCTCGAATTCTTCCTACAAAGCAAAATTCTGATTTAATTGGCATAACAGGGGCTTGTTGGGATAAGTTCTGTCTGGAATATTAATATCCAGAGGCAGAGAAAGGGCAAACGAGGAGAAAAAGGAGGCGGTGGGGAGGACAGGTAAAGTCCCCTGGGTGTGTAATAGTCTCTGAATAGGGACTGGAGAAGGAAAAGTGGGCACTGCTGGAGCAGAGGCAGAAAATGAGGAAAAGGAAACAGAGCAGCCATTCTAATGGGAGGTTTGCAGCCTCCTCTGGAAGATGGAAGGTGGTGGCAGCGAGGGATTTCAGCTGCCTGGGATTGCTTGACAGGGATCCTGTACAGCACGCATTGCTCGGCAGATTTAATGACTGTGTTGGTAGAACAAGAGGTAAAACAGACAAATGAAAGCCCTGAAGCTGCCTGTGTTTGCTTCCGCCCAAAAGGAAAGGCTGACAGGAGAAAAACAGCCTTGGAAATGGGTGAAAGCAGTGAGGATGAGCCCACGGGAGGCAAACTTTCCATGGTGCACACCGCCGATGCCAACGTGGGCACTGATTTTTCGACATCACCGAGTTCGTACGGAGTTGAAACATAGGAAGGGAAAAGCTTTGCACGGGGTTTGGTCTGGATGGATAAGAGGAAATCAAGGAACGATGGACGAAACCTGAGGGCCCCTCGAGATGAGCCACAACCTCAGACTCCCCAGCGACTGCTGACAACAGATGGAGGGCGGCGGAGCCAAAACGGCGTTGGGAAGCGGCAGTCACGAGCACGAGGCTCCCTTTGCTTTTTGCCTTTGCTAAAAAGGGAATGACTCCCGCGAGCTCCGGGGATAGAAGTGTGAAATCTTCAAGGAGATGACAGGAGGAAGGAATAGATTGAAAGTCCCTGGATGAGTTGGGTTTGGGGTGGGAGAGCTCCTGACCTCGTAGATCCGGAGCCTCCAAGAACCATCCCAGCTCCATGGGGGAGATGCTGCTTGCAGGGATTTCCATAAAGCTTTTGACGCCGCCTCGTGTGACATTCCTATAAATGAGGTGGAGAAAGGCATCTAAGTTAAGCTCCTCTAAATCAAGTGCAAAACCAGCTGGAAAATCTACTCAGGAGATCGTTGAGCTCAGAATAGGAAAATATATCAAGTGGAAATCTGGCCTGGGCTTAGCGTTATTCGGCGCTCTCATACCTGGCTTTCAGGACAGCATGAAGGCGTTCCTTGTTAAATCTGCAGGTGGATCAACCTGAAAGCCAGCATTAAGAATCCAGCCTTGACAAGCGGCGAGAAATTTGTCAAAAATAAACACGAAAATTGAGTTAAATCAATAAATGGGCTGCAGTTTGGGAGGGATGGGTGCGGGTTTCTGCGGCCGGGTAAGAACAGCCCATCTCAGGAGTGCGGATTGGGGGACAAAGTGAGCGGTGACAGCTCCAGGGTAACACAGGTGGCCAGAGGTGGGACCACGCCATGCAAGAGCATCTAAACCTGCTCACCAGGTGGGACCGGGCAAACTCTGCAAGGAATGCTCCTTCCATGGGCGCCGCTCTTTGGACGACAGCTTCCTCGTGGCTCATCTCCAGGCTGTGCTGCACCCGCTGCCTCTCCTCATCTCCATTAAGCCTGGGCATCGTTTCTCAGGGCTCTTCGCTCTCCACTCCTGGTAATTTTCCTCTGAATAATCCTCGGAACGCGCTGCCTTATTTTTAATGGCGTTGCGATGGTCTGAGCAGAGATGCGTCGCATTAACATGTAAATAACACCGTATTAATCTCAGCTACAAGGTGGATGCGAGGCACTTCGTAAGGATGCTTTCTCCCACAGGGATGACAAAGTGTGTTTGTTTCTCTATAATTACAAGCGGGAGAACACCTCCACACTTCACACTTCAGCTCTGCTCGTCTATTTATTGCAGTTTTGGCAAATTCATATGTCACTGCACAGGACCCTCTGGTTTGGATTTCTTGGCTTTTTGGCTCAGCTTTGTCTATTTTGCTGTTCTGAAGATTCAGTGGCTGGGGAGGGTTTGTTGTTTGTTTTCTTTTTAGCTCCCTCCAACACTTGGTCAAGCATTTGTGTCCCCTCGTGAAGGGCTGCAGCCCTTCATCATGTATCCGATGAAGGGTATCTTAGGGAGACCGAATTAAGCATTCCTCCTCAGCATTAAATCTGCAGCATATTTCAAAGACCTTTTTTTTTTTGGTGCCTCCTGCAGTACTGCAGAGAAGAGGAATCCTTCATCTTTAAGATCCTGGGAGCGATTTCCCCAAAACACAGAGGGGAAAGGTGGAAGATGGGATGCAGATCGGTCCAAGTATCACTCGTGGTACCCATGCACCGTTTTTGGTCCTGGAGCTCATCCCAGCAATAAGGTGCTGCCATACAGGTGAGCCTTTCAGGTGTGTCAAACACAAAATGCTGCAGGAAAATGCAAAGCAAGACAGGAAGGAGCATCTGCAAGGCTTCAGGTGCCACCGACCATCTCTGAGGCCACGGCGCAGTGCAGGAGCCCCGGCTCTGGGGGTGAGTCCCACCCTCAGCACAGCCTTCAAGATTTTGGTCTGTTTAATTCAGCATCGGATGCTTATCCATGTGCTTAAGGCCACCCTGAGCCAACTCAGCAGTACTGCTGGAGTCTGGACCTGGTGAAGCTTCTCCAGAACGAACACGAGCCCAGCAGAACCTCAGGACTTGTGATGAAGATTCACCTTCCTGCACACCCTGACCTCCTTGAGGGTCTCCACGAGGGTCTCACTGATGACCTCCTTGCAGATCTCCTTGAGGGTCTCCTTGCAGTGCCTTTGTGTCCCTCAATGCCAATTTTTGGGATGCGGGACATCCTGCCGAGGACAAAGAGACCAGAAGACCTGTAGGATCTCTTCGGGGCTCTGGATGCAGCCCCAGGAAGCTGGAACTGAGCAGAGCTTCGCAGGCAGGGTTGTGTTGGACCATCCCAAACCATTGGGAAGCACCGACCCTCCCAGCTTACTTCCTTTTCCTGCAGATGCGTTGAGCGCTGTCAGATCTTCACACCACTCTGCACTTAATTCTTCCCTGCGAAAACCACTCTCGTCTTCACTCTCCGTCCTTTAGCATGTTATTACACCCTGCAAACGCTTTTCCCCTTAAGCCACAGCCGCTAAATTTCCTTCAGAGCTGCTACAGAAGAGCTTTTCCCACACTGCTGCGAGTCCAAATGCCCGCTGTCACCTGGAGCCCACTCGTCCAACAGCTGCTGATGCCTTTGGGATGCTGCAGGAGCACTTTGGGTGAAGTCCCTGCCAACGCCACCCATCCCTCGAGGCTGGCGATGCTTTCTGGCCACCTCTTCCTTTTTGCCATCTACACGATTTCAGGCAGCTGGAACTGCTCTGATGAGTCTTTCTGCAAGCTTTCAGACCCATCTGTTCCTGATACTCCCTGCCTCCCTTCGTATCAGAGCCTCCAGAGTTGGTATTTAACACTCGTTAGCTTTCCCTGATTCCATTTTGATGTAAATACCCACTCATCGCGTTTTCCTAAGGAGAAACTGTTGGTGGTTTCCAGTTCCCCTGCGCTGAAATGCTGTGACCCTTCTGTAGGGAAGGCAGCGGAGAGCTGGAGAGGCTCTGAAGCCCCATTATTTCTTGTGTGCCAAAGGGCACTGAGTGGGTTAAAGCACCGCTGTTCAATCCCATGGCGCAGAGACCTGTTGGGGTCTCTCTGACAGCAGTGCCACCGCCTCCAGGAGGTGACATTAACCCCATATGGACCTCTGTCAGCAGAGAGCAGCTCTCAGGCCAACAGGCATCTCCAAAAGCAGGACGGTTTCCCTCTAAGACATGCCCTGCCTTCACCCCTCTTAGCTGGGTGCCTCCTTCCAGCTTTCTTGCTTCCCAGAAGGGCAAGGATGGAGGAGATGGACGAGGTGCCAACACTGAGCCTTAGGAGTGCGCAGCAGCACAGGGAAACTGAGGCCCTGCGAGTCCTGATGTCCCACCATCACACGGATGGACCTCAGTGGTGCTTATGCAGAAGGGCTGGAAAACATCTCAGCTGCCACTGTGAGACCAAAGAGATGCTTTGTCCCCTGCAAAAAACGTCACCAGAATATTGGCAGCTCCTTTTGGAGTGATCTTACGACCCGGATTGCTGCTGTCTGTAAGGAGGGCACCCTTTGCTTCACAGAAAAGAAAGAAGAAACCCAGGGGAGGCTTCCAAGCCTTCAGGATGGGAAGAAACACGAATCCCTTCCAGCGAGAAATTCTGGAGATGAGTGGGAATCCCTGTCCTGATGGAAGATAGAAAGCTGAGCAGACTGCCTGGGGCTGCCAAGGCAGATCTAGGGGGGGAAGTGAGGAAGTGAGAATGGAGCCAGGAGGTCCAGCAGATGGGAAGAAAAATATTTCGGTGCCAATATTTAGAAAGGTAAATGAGAAGAGTTGGGTAATTACAGGGCTGTCAGTCGGACGGGGAGCAGTTGGCCGTTCCGTTGGAGCTCACGGGAGGCAGATTTCATCACCACGGCCCGTAATCCTGATGGAATGATAGATCTGGGTGATAAACTGATGACTTAACGATAATTAAATGTGAAGAGCGTTTCGCGCGCGACGTCGACCGTGAAATTCCAGCGATAAAACCAACGTCAGCTCCAGCAGAATGGTCTGGGAGCAGCACGACCTCTGGGTCCCCATCTGCCCTGCATGTGCCACCTCCAGGAGGTCCCCAGAGCATCTCCAGCACACGCAGCTCCGTGCTGAGCAAACAGCATGGAAACAACCCTCAATCGCATCCCCGGGATTCGTCTCAGCCAACCGTGACCGCGTCCGACGCCGGCATCTCGGCTGTCACCTTGGACTCTGTCTGGGAGCAGATTGCATCCAGGCGTGATGTGGAGAGCACACGGAGGGGCTCTGCTCGGATCCAGGAGGGAGAGGGGTGCTCGGCGTTGTGCCAGCGCTGAGGTTCAGCTGCGCAACGGAGCGGCTTTGGATGTTTTGGGGTCTTGCAGGCGTCCCCGCGGCGCTGGCGGATCCAACAGAGGGCCTAAGGGAGACTCATAGCCAGGCACTGCAACCTGAATTCAGACGTTGGTGTGGAGGGAATAAAACTGAGCCCTCGAGGTGGGGTGAGCGATTGGAGCAAAGCCACGTCTGCTCCCCAACCCACAGACAGTTCTGCCCCCCATGCTGATGTCTGTGATGCTCTTTGCATCCAGCACGGGATTCCTGCAGCTCTGCATCACAGCCTCCATCCTTGGGGTGACCTGTTTGCGTCTCACATCCCTGGGGGTCTCATTCTGGGCAAGGAAAACCCCAGCGCAGCCCACTGCAGAACCCCACAGCAGGCTTTGCACCTTTCCAGCATCCTCTTGTGTCAGCCGCAGCTGCAGGAGCTGAAGGGGACGTGAAATGCAGCTGTTGCTCAGAGCAATGGAACCAGCTACCACTTCCCTTGCTGAATTTCAAAGGAAAAAAAAGCAATGTTAGCCACCTATATCCATTGCAACCCAAGCGTGCAGGACTGGGATGCGTGCACATTGCCCATCGGTGTGGGGGGATCCGTGCTGGGCACAGAGCAGGGATGGAATCAGACTGCCCAGCTCCCCGCAGGGATGCACACATGGCACAGTGCTGTGCCAGGCAGCCTCTCCTATCTCCTGTAGGCAGACCAGCCTGCAGGTATCCCACTTCCTGGGCATGTATTCAAAGCTCTGGGATATTGCACACATATTTTCTCAGCTCCACGTGACGGTGCATTTGGAGCGCTCCGAGGGAATCTGGCTTTGCAGGGCACAGGGACTGCAGGAAGGTTGTTTTGTGTGTTTTTTTTCCTGCTTCCAAGATGGCCTCAGGGAAGAATTGGTCAGAAAGCAGCTCCTCGAGGCACGGTGTCATAGGCTGCCATGGAAATTTGCTCTTTGGAAAGTCGAGGTGGCACAGAGCACTGCCAGACGATGCTCTGGGATGCTGTGACTGCAGGCAGCGCTTGGGCTCACAAGGAGACATCAATGCAGGGGATGTCACAGATGGAAACCTGGGCTGGGCCCTCAGCAACCCCAAACACAGCAAAGAAAACACAAAATATCACTGCTGGCAAGGGAACGTGCCAGAATACCCTGACCTCAGGCTCCTGCTCAGCCTTTCAAAGCCTCTTGTTGCTGGCAGATGAGTGACAAATCCAATGGCTGCAGGCAAGGCTCTGCCATGTCACAGCAACCCAAAATCTGCGGCTGCACCCAGCGCCATCCTATGGGATGCGCCCCATTTCTGCAGGAGGAAAACAGCCCATAGGGAAGGCAGTGGCACCAGAGACCGGAGTGCCTACCTGGTGTGCAGCTCAGAGCTCTGCCAGGAGCACATCATCAGCTGGGAACAATCTCAGAGAGGAAGCAATTAAACTGCTCTCCCTTTTCATTTTGCCACTGGTGTGTTCTCCAACACAGGGCTCTCCCGTGGAGATGTGGAGAGCCGTGGGCTGAGTGAGGGTAGGATGGGTCTGAGAGGTGTTTGTCGGTGTTGGTGTCTCAGGTCAGCTGAAGTGACTGCGCCTGAGGGTTCATCTGTGGTCAGCAGGTTTGTAAATCCATCAGGGCACGCACACAGCTCGCACCAGGAGCTCCCCAGGGACCCTACAGGTGCAATCTGGATCCCTAATAAGCTTTAGGCATGGGGTCTATTACCTCTTACTGGAGGGAAGGGAGGAATAAAAGCTCCATTTCCAGTTAGTCACAGAGATTTGATCAACGCATTCGCGTTAATGATCTGTAAGAGTGCAAATGGCACGAAGTCTAAAGAGACACAGAGAGGAGGATATTATGGACTGTGGGTGCCCCACAGCCCCATCTTCAGCCCTTCAGGGCTAAGGAGCACTTCTGTTTCTTTCCACAGTCCTGACACCATAAAATCCCAGCGTATGAACGGGGTTCAGGCTCCAGATAGCAGGAGAGAACTGTGCCATATCCCTGCCTGGCAGGGTCAGACTTTGCATTCTGTGCTTGCAGGTACAGACGCTGCAGGCTTCCATTAGTGCAGCTTCAGCAGGGTAATTTTTCACACGTCTGCAACGAAACAACAGTGCAGTTAATACACAAGATCCTGTGCAAGCGTCAGCATCAGCAGTTTAAGCACTGCACCTTGACTCCATCAGCGCAGGGCACAGAGCGAGGGGGAGGACAGACGGACAGAGCGCCTCCCCAGAGTCCTCCCGTCCACCCCAGCTTTACCCTCAGCCACCCTAGGGCTGCATTCAGTCCCCTCCCACAGGGCAGCTCACACAGCACGGAGCCAGCAGCCCTTCCCCACGCGTGTTGAGGCCATGGGAAGCAGACCCTGCTGACCCACAGCCCCTCACCCCACTGCTGCTGCAGCCATACCAGCAGGGAGCCCCGATTCACACGGTCTGATCACCGTCAGCCCCACGGACGCTCGTTGCCTCGTGGTCCATTTGCTCATTTCTCCTGGATGCTCTCCTGCACCTCCAGCGCCGGGCTCCTCTCTGGGTGCATCTCTTAAGCCTTAACACAAACCCTAACACAAACAGCAAACCCCAACCCAAACCCAAAGCCATGTTCAAACTCAAACTCAAACCCAGACTAAAACCCAAAACCAAATTCCAGCCCAACCCAACCAAACCCAAACCAAACCCAAACCAAACTCAAACCCAAATCAAACCCAAACCAAACCAAACCCAAACCAAACCAAACCAAACCCAAACCCAAACCAAACCCAAACCAAACACAAACCAAACACAAACCAAACACAAACCAAACACAAACCCAAACCCAAACCAAACAAAACCCAAACCAACCCAACCCCCTGCTCTGTACCTCTGTCCCCCAGCTCTCCCTCTGCACTGTTGGCAGAAGGTCTCTGGGCTGAGCCCTGCCTGGCTGAGCCCACTGAGCTCTCCTATTCACTCCTAGCGAAGGGCTCACTTTGAAGGGATAAACAGCCTGATTAAACTCACAGCTCTTCCTCCCGAGCACTGATTCTCTTTGAAGGATACAGGCAAAGCCAGAGCGAAAGCAATTGCTAACAGCAAATCCACTGCTGACTCCTCCTGGGAGAGAGAGCCCTGTGCAGAACGGGAGGAGGAGAGATGGAGCGGAAAAGCTCGTGGAGCTTTGCTTTGTATCAAATAATCTCATTATTGCAATTTCAGAGCTAAATGGTAAATAGGCAGAGCTGCTGGGCAGGAAGCAGGCTGGGTCATGGCTCAGTTCTGCTGATGCAGGCATGGAGCTGCTCCTGGATGCTCTGCTCAGACCAACCTTCGTATCCATTGGGTATCAGTGGGGTCGTGTCGTGCAATCCCTTCAGCCAAGGTCAATTCTGGCAGTCCTGGGGCTGCTGGGAAAGACAAAGAGCTAATTAATATCAATCTGTACAATTGTACCAACGGACTGGTAAGGAAACCCGGCGTGTTTCTCAGTCTCACGCTTCCCAGTGTTTGTCCAAGGGGTGGGGAGGAACAGGGAGGAACTGCGTGAACTCGGAGCATCTTCACACAACAGTGAGAGGGATCTGCAATTTCCAAAGAGATTCGGTGCTCTCCAAACATCTCTGGGGCATTGCAGAGCCTCGTGTGGTCCTGAAGAAAGAGAAGGGTTCTGGGTGGGCACAGCCTTGTCCCCATGTGGTGCAGAGACCCCAGGTGTCCCCACATATTGCAGACATGCAGCCCATGTGCTTCATTTCACAGTTTCTCCCCTCTGTTTTCCCAGGCTTGAATGCAGCCCTGAGCAGAGCCTTGCCCACCCCTGCCCCTCTTTCAGCTCCCACCAGGAGCTCAGCACCTGCAGCACTCCCCAATTCCGCTCAGTGCTCTCCATTTCCAGACAGATTAACAACTCTTTTCCGGACAGATACACATCTCCTCCTTTTGTGCTGTGTTTCCACACCGTTCGCTGGAGTTTATATCTTCATCACTCAGCGTGCAGCCTCAGGGCTTGTTTACCACGCATCAAACCCTCTTCTGAATAGGGAATATTTCCTTCCTTTTGCGTTTTATCTGTTGAGCTCATCACCCGGAGCAGCAGCACTAAGAAGCATTGGGGAGGGGACAGATTCTCGTGGTGCCCTCTGATGTTCTCCCCCTGTAATCTGCTCCAAAGGAACCCTCTCCATAAGGTGGTCCCCCACATCGGATTCAACACAGCCACGATGATGCTCAGCTCCTCTGCTCCCTGCAGAACGCAGCAGGTGTTCCTAGAAGTTGTCCTGGAAATTAGAGCACGAATATCACAGCTTGTTTGCCACGGGCAAAGATGAGTTCTCTTCTTTCTGGTGCCTCCTAAGATCTGCGTTCTTGTCTTACAGCCCTCTCAGGGCGCCCACAGAGGGGGGAGGTTCTTATCAAACGTCCCAGCTATCAAAAGGAGCGGGGATGTGTCGCATCCTACTGAGCTCTCCCATTCAAATGCGTCACTACAAACCCCACAGACACGTTCTGGTCCCTATTCTGACCACAGATCAGAGCAGAGCTGAGCAACAGCTCTCCAAGCGTCGTGGACTCAGTGCAGAATGGCTCTGCAGGCGGGGGGACCGCAGCTCTGCCCTCACAGGGAGCACCTCTCCCTTAAATCCAAGCAGAAGGACCTTTGTTGCTAGCGGTGCCCAGCTGTGAGAAGGCTCTCCTTGCCTCTCCATGGGCAGCACAAGGGAAGAAGAGATCCCCTTTCATCTCCCTGCTTTCCCCACTCATCACCTCTGCGCCCACCCATATCCGTATCCCACAAACGGAGGGACCCCACTGCGGCACTGAATCCTTCCCACCCCCACACTCCCCTCCCAGCTGCCTTCTTCCTGGGAACCCTGGAAGCCTCCCAGTACCTCCTCCATCCCCTCTCAGCACAAAGAGTGGTTGTTTGCTGCTCCCAGCCCTGCAGTTTGTGCTCGGGGAGCTCACGCGATGGCCACTGGGCGACGCAAAGCAGCTGAGCCCGAAGGAGCCCGAAGGCTCTGTGCTGTCTGCTCAGTGCAGGGCTTCTGCAATAAAGGAAGATGGAATGATGCAGCGGGGAATTCCCCCTCCCTGAAGACTTTCGAGGCCAGGCTGGATCAGGCTGTGGGTGACATGATGGAGCTGGGAGAGCCTCTGCTCGCTGCAGGGGAGTTTTGGGTTCGATGACCACTGAAGTCCCTTTCAACCCTAAGGATTCCATGAGGCTGAAAGCCAACCCCGTGCACAACAGGAGGCTGCACCAAAGAGTCCCAAATCTGTTCCTTTCTTTGCTTCTTTCTACTTCACTCTCTTTTTCCCACCTATGAAATTCCCATTGGAACACCTCCACTTCAGCTTCAGTTTGGCACCGGAGCGACCACCGTCTCCCTCCTGCTCTGCGCCACATCCCACCATCAGCTGCAGCCACCAAATGCCTCTACTTGTGGCACAGGTCGCACTATTATCCCCCCCGGTGGTCTCCCTCCCCCTGCCCACCCCTAAGGCTGTCAGACACCACTGCTTTCAGTCCCACATCACTCTTCACTCCCCCATAGGACAGCACAGAGATGCCCTTGGATATCTCCGTGCTCCATCAGTTCACCCATGGGGTCAAGCAGCTCAGCAGGGCCCAGCGTGGGCTGCTCTCTTATTCCAGGTTTCTCTAGCCTGAAACCAAGAGAAAAGAAACGGCTTGGCGACTAATAATAGAAGCTGCGAAGAGTTAAAATGTCCCAGGAGTGGAAGGAGCTTTGATTCATTTCTTCACATAAAAAAGTTTCTAATTATACTGAGTCTTATCTCAGAGCTAGAGCGGGTTCATAACTCTGCCTTTGTCCTTGATGTGCTGGGAGGCGACGGGCGGCTCTCGGACAGCACAGGGACGGAACTTTTGGGAAGTAAAGTATTTCCTGGGAGTCCTGCAGGGAGGAGGGGCCCTCAGCTGAAGCTTTGGGAGCTCAGGAGATGGGATTGGAGCAGTGGAATGGGCTGAGATGGGGGCATCCTTGTGCGCACGGCTGCGGCCGCGGACCCGATGGAGTCCTGAGCTCCCTGCCCCCCTGATTTATCCTGTGGGTCTGATCTTGATCTGAGCTCCAGGTCTCGGGGTGTGGGGCCGGGATGCTTGCAGAGCAGTGATGAATGCACCAATGGAAGCCCATCTTGTGACTGCTGTCCGATCCACGCGCTGCTCAGCCCTGCGTCCCCAACCCCAGGCACCCCCTGAGAGCCCACGCTCGCCCTCTCCCTTGCTTTTGTGCAGTGCCTGAGCTGCAGTTCAATGCAGAAAGCAGTGGTGTGAGTTACACACTGTGATCAGAGCCATATTAACGAGGACTGAACCTTCTGCTATGGGATGCACAGCTGGTGAGGGTCACAGCACGGAGGGAAAGCTCTGCCTCTCAGACAAGGAGCCAATGGAGCCCTCTCCTCTCCCCAGAGCTCACGGCCCTCTGGGTGAGGGCAAAGTGCAAAGGGTCTCACATTGGGAAAGGTCAGGAGCGCATCCAAAGGCGCTAAAATCAGCCAAGCAAACGCCTTTCCTGATGCAATTCCTCCTCTTTGAACCTTCTTCCTTTGCTCTCAACCTCTGCCCGTCACAGCAGAGCAATGGGTTCTTCCAGCAAAGCCCCACGCAGAGCCGTTATTCAGCAACGCAGCCTCATGGGGAGCAACCCCAGCAGGGCTCCCTGATGGAGGCGGCTGTGACCACGTGCATGGAGCAGTGATCTGCCACCCAGCAAGCCCATCCAGTGATGCTTTGCAGAGCGTGTTTACCCACGGAGAGAAGCTGGGAATGCTCTCCCTCCAAAACACAGCACTGAAGGGCTCTGGAGCTCTCCCAGATGGTTTTATTTTCCCTGCAGAAGTTTGCCATCTAAAAAGGTACCCTTTCAAAAAGCAAGGATCCAAAGTTTTAGTCACTGATAAATATTTTGGTGCTGGCTTTCCAACTGTGACTCCTCCAGTGAGAAAGCAGTGTCTGTCCTCATCCAGGGGTCGGTGCGTTCTGCTCAGAGCATTCCCAGCAGATCTTGCTTTTCCCCTCTGTGAGCTGCAGAGCGGCGCCAGGATGGAGGCAGCTGGAAATTCCTTGGGATGAAGTGGATGAGGATGAGTCCTTTGGTCTCTGCTCACGGACCTGGAAACAAAGCATGTTCCCAAATTAATCCCTTACCTCGCAGGTCTCCAGGGCTCACAAAGGGGAAAGAGAAAAGCATTTTGTTGCCCAGGCTGCCACCAACAACCCTGGACCCCCATTTGCCTCTGGTTGATCCCAAACACTTCCAGTAAGTCCAGGGCTGGTGGAGGATGAAGGGCATTTTTCATACGAAGCAGCAAAGGCGCACGGAGCAGACACGAGAGTGAGTCATTAATTAAAAGAGAAGGAAATTATTTCAGCTCTACCACACAGATCCCAGCGGCAGCGGAGCAGCCCGAGCCTCCTCAGGCCATTTACCTCTATGGCAGATGGGGATTAGCATCCTTCTAAGCCCAGCTAAGGACTCCACAGTTAAGGGTGTCGTTTGCGCTCACTTCTAAGCCCGATTTCACAGCCTACATTTCTCCAGAAAACCATCTTTACAGTTGAATTTCACAGGCGTTATCTGTGGCCAGAGCAGAATTTTGGCAAAATAGGAGATAGAAGGAGGAGAGAGGAGAGCCTCCGGTCCAAGAAACGTCTTCTCTGCAGACAGCTTGGCAACGAGTTCTCTGTGATGACGATTCCTGATGGCCAAGGAGGAGATCAAGGCAACGAGAGAGAGTCAGCCCGCCCTCCTTTGGGGACAACCAGACGCCTGCTAAGCAAAGAGGGCCCAACTCAGGGGTTTTGTGATGCTGGAGCCCCACGCTCATCGTTTAGCTCCAGCATCCCCATGCTTAACCCTCAGCACATCTCCAATTTTGAACCCTTTTCCTTGCTCGAATCCCCGCTTCCCTTCAGCCTCTTGACCTTACTGAGGCTCTAGCTGGGGTTACTCAGTCTTCCACAAACCTTCCGCCCATGCTGTGAACTGCAGATGAAAATCAGGACATTTTTTGGTCCTTTTTGGAAACGCTTCAGGCTCTCAGAGCCTTCTCTCAAAGCAGGCTTCCCAGCTTCTGAATTCTACTTCCCCTGCCCTTTGCAAACGGGATTTTTCAGTGGAGAAGCAGCGCAGCTGGATGCAGCATCTGCGGGATGGGAATGAATGAAGAGACAGCTTCCCCTTCTGCTCTCAGCCAGGATTTCACTGCACAGATGCCTTTCTAACAGCCCCCAGCTCCCAGCTCAGGTTGGTCACTTCACCTTCAGGACCCTCAGCTCTCTCCTGTGTCTTCAGCCCCCATTACACCAATGTGGGCCATTTTGCAGTGAGCTGCACTTGCTGGATGCATCCTGCTCAGCATCCTGCTCAGCATCCCTCCCCATCAGCCGCCTCCTTGGTGCTCTGCTGCTTATCCTCCGCACGAGACGTAGAGAAAGCAGCTCTGAGGTTTGCCCTCGCCAATAATTAGGGCACAAAACCACGATGGGAGCAGCTGCAGCTCGCTGCCTCAACGAGCTCCGTGCACCATTGAGCACAAGGCAGGCGCCGCGTTTCCCAACACCTTTCCAGCCAGCCACTCTTCCTGTGCACTTGCAACCCTGCAATCCCCTCTGCTGCATTCATTTGTCTCCCATTGAGCCCACGGCCTCAGCAGGGCTCCATTTCTGGAGCTATTTCCTCCCACCTCATTCCTGACCTTTCCTTATTTACGCTCGCCAGCATTTTTTTCGTCCCCATCCCGTGGCAGCTTCTTTTCCTTTGGTGAAGGACATTATCAAAAGCGTTTTGGGAATCCCAGCAGAGTCCATTAGGCAAATTGCTCTCATTTGGCCCTTGGGAGAGCTCTGCTTCCTCTCCCAGTGAATCCTGGGCATCCATTTGCTTACAAACACCGTTCTCCTGTACGGAGGAGCAAAGCAACACCAACGGACGCTTCTCCAGATCTTTTCTGTAGCTCTTTTATCAGAGCACTTGCTGTATTTCAGCCTTCAGATGCAAGGCTGTTGGAGAGAGCACTTACAGAGCAGCGTTTCTCATTGAGCATCCTCAGCTGTGGCTTTCTGAGGAAGTCTGAATCGAGACATCCCGGCCCCGACGGTTCATCATTGTCCATTTTGTCAATTGGATCCATAATCTCCCCTCCAGGCTTTTCAACATTGGACACATCCTCTGATGAGCCTCCACAAAGGTTAATTACGGCACGGGAATCTCCATGCTTTCTCCTACAGTCAACAACAATGCAAACAATTGCTCCGGTTCCTCTTGCAATGGGCTCATCTCTCCTAATTGCTCCTTTTATACTCCGATTGTGCGCTGGCTCCGCCAACTCCTTGGCACACGCCTCATTTCTGATAGATTTCAGAGTAAAACGTGGACTCTTCTCTCCTGTGGCTGTTTCTCAGATGCTGTCAGCTTGCTGTTCAGGCCAGGAGCTCGGCGCTACAAACCCCCAGTTGGATCCAGCACTGCTGTGGGTCTGGCCTTCCTCCCCACGAGGCTCCTCTGGGATTTGCCGTCTACTTTGCCCTCTTCCTTTTGTTTGCGTCCCTTCTGAGTACAAAATCACTCAGCTCGTGGTGCCTCGAGGTCTGGCTGCCATTCCCATGCTCCCAAATATACTCTGACTTCATTCTCATCCATTCAAGACTCCATTTAGGACCCTCCATGCCATTTCCGAGGGGTCTTGGAATCTAGAATCTCAGAGCTTTCTTCTAGGTCATGCAACCAAGGCTGACTGTGAAGCCGAGGAGCCCACATCTCCCACAGAAGGTTTCAGTGCACAGCATCAACGCGTTTCTTTCCATCTGTAACCCAACCAAGAGTTCCCACTCGGGTCTGCAGGGCGAAACCTCTTTTCCACAGAGCAGAACTGGCGAGCAATCCATAATCTGCTGCAATCTGCTCTTCCAGGAGCTCCGGCGTACATCACAGGTGGGGCAGAACCTCAGCTCAGCAGCTCAGAGCTCTGCATCCAGGGCCGCCGCGTGCTTTGGTTTGTGTGCCACCCCTCTGCAGTGCAGATGGGGCAGCGCTGTGCCTCGGCAAGGCCACCAGCATCACCAGCAATGGGGCAGCTTGTTGTTCAGGCCCATAGAGCAGAGAAAAAAAATGTGAATTCTCGTCCCTGGGGAGCTCTGTTGGCTCGTTTTCTGGTAGAGCTGCTGGGGATGCAGCAGCTTTAACCATGCAGAAGATGTTACAACAAGCAGAGCTGGCATGTAAAAAAAAAACAAACCCACAAAAATAACCAAACAACCAACTATCTCATTTCACAGGAAAGCAAAACTGAGATACGGATTTGCCTGCTCAGTGGCTTGATGCTTGTCTCGTGTCACAGGCTCAGTCATTCAGGAACAAAACACGCCGCGCTCCCTCTTCCTGCCCCTTTGTCACTGGGCAGCAGCTCCAGTGCTGCAGAAGGGGATTCTGCTCTCACACACAGGAGCTGCAGGCACAGCTCCCTTCCAGCTGCACCAGAGATGCTCCTCCTCAGCTCCCCTGGTCCCTCCGTGAGGTTCCTTTCCTCATCAGCCATCCAGACAACACTGGGGACCCTCGGATGGCGCCAGCTTGGCCCTATGCGCCCACCTCAGTCCTATGCGCCCACCTCCTCCATGGACACTGCAGGTCTTCACGCTGATGTCACAGACCTGGGTAGGACACACGGGGACGTTGTGACTTTTTGGTGACTGGAAATGAACAAATCTCCATCCTGGATTGATGTTTTGACCCCGATTCTCACCCTGTTTGGATCCACGTTACAACAAGGTGGATCCATGGGCCGCATCCGCTGATGCTCCCGCTCCTCACTGCTGCGGAAAATGGCCAAAAATAAAAGGAAAGAGAGAGAGAGAGAGAAAAAAAGGGAAAAAAAGCGAGAGATCCCCTCTCTCCCTCTGTCACAGATGTCCGCCACTCTCCCTCCAACCCACCACGTCTGCCCCATAAGCTGTTCTGTGTTGAGAAGCCAGCTCTGCCCTCCTTGCCAGCTGCTCCATCCACGCCGCATCCACACCGCTCTGCTTCCTCTGAATTCTGCTTTGCATCTCTTTGAATGGAATGTCATCTGCCGTTTAACCGTCATGGGACCCTCTTCAATTTCTTGTATTCAGCCCCGGATTTGGCTCCCCTGAATCGTTTCTCCCTATGAATCGGGCAGCTCAGTCACAGCCCTTTCTGGAGCCAACATGAACGCAACCATTACCACGAACAGCAGCGCAGAGGCTCCAAAGGCACCCACAGCCACTGTGAGAATGGATTCTGCCCTCTCGTTGTGCCTCTTCCCCCTTCAGGAAGTTTCTTTGCGGGTCACCAACGTGAGAATCCCCTCCCAACGCACCACCCTCCATGCTCTGCTGTGTTACAACTGCAGATCGTTTCCACTTCGGATGCGTCTCCGATCTTTGATTTCCCTCTCTAAGAACCAAATCGAAGCCTTCCCCAATCTGTATTCATTCAAGCATCTAATATAATTATTCTACACCATTGTTTCTAACAATCAGAGGCTGTTGGAGCGCTAACTTGGTTGCTGTACCCATGCAGGACTCCTTTTACTCGTCGACTTCAGGCAGTAAAACACCAACCTGTTTGCAGAGGAAGAACTCCAACGCTGCTCTCCTTTGGCCGCCTGCATTCAGCCTCTGCAGTGTGCTCCTAAATGCCTCCTACTGATTGCAGAGCATCCCTGGAGCTCCTCTTGCCCTGCATGCAAACACAGGAACCTTTTTGGGTTGGCACTGCAGTGGAAAGGCGAGGAAAGTGCATGAAATCCCAAAGGTGCAGACAGCAATGGCAGACCAGCATCAACGAGGGGCAGCTGAGGCCAACAAGGAGAGAAGAGGAGACAGAAGGGCCTGAAACGAGCTCAACTCCTGCCATCGAGTCCTTCGCCTTCAATTCGGGGTGTAGATCCAGGTCCTGTGTGTTACTGTAGGATAAACCAAGAGTTCCCTTTCCCCTTTAAGGTCATTCGCCGGCTGCTTTGCAAACGACTCATCTGCGCTGCCTAAAACCCCCTTTTCTCATCCAAACAGAAGCGGATTTGTCCAGATGTTCGTTTCCACGTGCTGACAAAAACTCCCCTTTCTGTAGAATTTAAGGTTGGAACAGCCCTCTCAGATGACCTCAACCCAACCTCAACCCAACCCCACCTCACCAGCCCCACTCATGCAATCGTGAGATCATTGAGGTTGGAAAGACCCACCGAGCCCAACCAAGCCCCAGCCTCCCTATTCCCACTCATAGAACCATTAAGGTCAGAAAAGACCCCCGAGACCCCCAACCCGTCGCCCTGCCATCGCTGACCCCAAGCTCCACGTCTCTGGGGGTGGCGACTCCACCTCTTCCACGTGGAGCGAGGAAACTGAGGATTGCAAAACCGGACGTCTCCAATGTCGACGTTCCAAGAATTAAAGCGTTCTCACCAGTAATTAACTCCACTCTCTGCGTCCTCCAGTGATTGAGCAGTTTCCAGTAAGAGAGGAGCTCTGGAGCTGTTATTGCAGCAGCGCCTTTGCTATCTGCTCTGAAGTCCCAGAGTTGCCAAGGAGAAAATTCTGCCACATTGGCCTTCATTTTTTTTTCTTCTCATTTATGTCTTTTTTTTCTCTCAGAACGTTTTCCTTTCTTTTGACTGGCACTTGGCATTGTTTTGCTCGTTGAGCGCGTTGTTTTGCGGCGGCGCACGTTTGGGCTCAATGCATCCTTCATTGGGGCGAATCCTATTCCTCCACAATAAAATAAAGTAAAATAAAATAAAATAAAATAAAATAAAATAAAATAAAATAAAATAAAATAAAATCCTCCAGGATGAGATCCTGCAGCATTTGCAGCATTTCCTACACCCAAAGCGACGCAAACCCATCGTCAGCCCTCAAAACGAGGATGGAGAATCTTCGGGCGGATCTTGAAGAGGATTCCAAGCTCTTGCTTTACCTCTACAGCCCACAAAGAGTGAATTTCCAGCCTGGATTTGGAGTCAGCTCAAGGCTGCGCTGCAAGCCAGGAGCTAATAAATGTCACTGAGTAGATTAGAAGCAGCCATTTGGACTTTGGCCATCAGTCGGAGCGGAGCGGCCGCAACACCTCGCCGCCTCCCAGCACAGAGCGGACGCCGGGGATGGAGTTCATCTGTAATTTAAATTAAAAAATATATATATGTAAGAAATCACCCGAATGGGTCGAGGCACCCAGGGGACGTCGCTGCGCCTCGGGTGCCCTCCTCCATCCACAGGTTGCTTTCGTGCTCCTGATGGGAAGAGCTGCTAACGGGGCTCCGATGCTCGGGTGCGGCGATGGAGCAAAGCCCTTAATGCTCTTAGCGTTCAGCAGGGGGAGCAGATGAAGGTCGGCTGGTGCTCCAGTGACCTCCCAGCCCTCTGTGGTCACCGTGTCTTCAGAACGGCACCATCCACCTTTCACCCCTCCAAGCTGACGGCGTATTTTAGGCATTCCTTGCAGCTTGCTTTGCCTTCCAATCAAACCAACATCTGCACAGCGCAGCAGGGACGTTCCTGTTGCATTTGGGGTTCTGCAGGC
>NW_024966775.1:71499-75284 GCF_019238085.1 Lagopus leucura
TTTCGGGTTCTGTGGGCACCCCCCAATCCCACCACCCAACCCATTGCCATGGGGTTTTGGCTCCTGACACCCCATGGGGTTCTGGCTCCTGACACACAGCAGAGCTGCGATCTGACTCACAGCAGCGTGACGCAGGAGTAACTACCAAAGCCTTAACAGAAGCAAATCAAGGACAAGATATTTCTGTACAGAATATTTCTGTAAAATCAGCTCGGCTGCAGGTTGGGTTCGATGAAAGCCTGCACTTGTCTGGAACAAGCATCACAAACAGCCGGGCAATGCAGGAACTTGCTTGGACTTTCATCTTGATGTAAGAGGAGATGCACGAGTCAAAGCAACAGCAGAACATCTGCCTGCAAGCTCTGCAGAGCTGCAAGGAGCAGCAGGTGAAGGCCTGGCTGCAATCACACCCCTGCAGGACCCAATTCCCGTGCCCAGACGGCTGCAGGGAAGCAGTGAGATCGAACTTTTTGATAGGAGAGATCAAAATGGCACCAAACTCCTGGAAAGGGGTTTGATAACAGCAGATGATAACGAGGGGTCCGGACTGCATGCGTGTAAATACGGAGTGTGGAAGCAGAGCAGCTCCACGGTGCTCAGAGCAGGAGAAATCCTGGAGGGTGGAGAGGAGAGGAGAGAAGTGAGGACGCTCAGGACTTTGTTCTAAGCGGCACAAAGGGATGGAGCAGCACGAATGACGGTCGGTGAGGATGTCACCAAAGGAATCTTCTCCCATCTGCAGCGCCTTCCCTGCGTATTTCGGTGCCTTCCGTGGCCTCTGAGGGTTTTTTGCACCGGTTGGGCATGGGCTGAGAAACACTGAGAGGGAAACACAATACTGAGCCCATCTGACCGCTCAGAGCTTCATCCCAGCCCACCCTCCAACCATAACCCCAGGAAAAGGCATCCCAAAGGTGCAAAAAGCCAAACTGAGGCAGCCCAAAGGGGGAAATCCTTTGTCAGAGGATTGACGGATGGAATGTTTTATGTCAGAGGCGGCCAAACGACAACTGGCATTGCTGAGGTGTTCGGGGAAGCCCTGGAGGGTGCTGTAGGGTGCTGTAGGACACTGTAGGTGCTGTAGGGTGCTGTGGGGTGCTGTAGGGTGCTGTAGGGTGCTGTAGGATGCTGTAGGGTGCTGTAGGGTGCTGTAGGGTGCTGTAGGGTGCTGTGGGGTGCTACAAGGTGCTGCAGGAAGCTGTAGGGTGCTGTAGGATACCCTAGGACACTGTAAGGTGCTATAGGGTGCTGTGGGGTGCTGTGGGGTGCTGCAGGAAGCTGTAGGGTGCTGTAGGGTGCTGTAGGACACTGCAGGATGCTGCAGCACGCTCTCAGGTCTCTGCTGGCACACGTGCAAGGTGAAGAAGGAGACCCAGAGGCCAACAGCACTCTGAACACAACACCCACCTTCCCAGCCCGGCGTTGTCATCAGCAACGGAGCAGCAGAAAGATTTGGGCTGGTGGGGACGTGGGGAGGCCTTGGGGACGGAGCAGAGCTGAGGAGCACCGCCTCTACCAGGCACCAGGGCTCTGCTGAGAGGAGATGCCGTTCCTGGGAACCCCCGAGGTGCCACGGCAGCGTGACAGCATCCCTCGTGAGCATTCAGTCCCCGCTGGTGGCAGATGCTCTGGGGCTGAATCACAGCATCGCCTGGGCTGCATCCTCCCCGTCCTCTGCCTCCACCCGTGGGCCGTCGCCCCACGGCAGCCACGCGCACAGCTGGGGTGCTGCACCCGCCCTGGGGGTGGAGGGGAGGTGGAGGTGTGTTGTGAGAAGCCCCTTCGCTTTGCGTGGGGCAGAACGAGCTCTAAACGCAGCCTGGAGTCGCGCAGCCTCTGGGATGGGGAGCAGGGATGACCCCCATCACCTCCACTGATGGATACGGGAGCAGGGATGCGATGCTCCACATCCTCCTCTAGGGCAGACATCACGAGGAGGGGGTGGGGGGCCATCAGAGACACCCAGCGCCACACGAGACCCCTCCTCCCCAAAGGAAACTGCCTCCCTGAGCGCTGCCAATGGGGCTGGAGCCGCCCACAACCCCCAGAGCCCCATCCCATAGGACCCCAAACCCCCCATTTCTCTGCCCCATCTCAACCAACCTCCCACCGGAGCTCATATTAAATTTCTCCTGGGGGATGAACTGCTCTCCCACCCCCCCACACAATATCTTATGGAACCCTACAGCTTCCTACAGCACCTCACAGCGCCCCACAGCACCTCACAGCACCCCACAGCATCTCACAGCGCCCCACAGCACCTCACAGCGCCCCACAGCACCTCACATTGCCCCACAGCACCCAGAGCTGTTTGTGATGACGACCAACATCCTCAAAATCCCCCAAATCCAGGAGACAGACGTCACCCCGAGGGCTGCATCCAAACAGGGGATGAAGATTCGGGCCGAGCAGCTCCGTGACCACCACCAGAAAAGCTGTTCCACCCACAGCCCCTTCCCACGGGGGAGATGATTCAGAGGCAGCCCTCAGCATCCCTGCAGGATGGCATCAGGGTGTAGGAAAGCTCAGCACGAAAGCGTGCAGCTTTGCTCCGTCCTTCCCTTAGGGCCAACCGTGGCCAAAAGGGTGAATTCCTCCTCCAGGGCTGCGCTGGGTTTTGCCCTCTGATGGAGGTAACGCAGATGGGTGGCAGAGGCTGCAGGAGATGGGGTACGAAATCGGGTTTTTTCACCCCAAAAGCGAATCGCTTGCGGGTTTTGAGGCTGAGGTCCCGTGGGTGCGGATGGAGCGGGGCCGGATGGAGGTGGATTCGATGCCCTGTAGGGTCACAGCTCAACGCTCCTTCTGACCACAGCACCCCATGGATCGTCCCGCAAAGGGGCGAAACTGCCCCACATAGCACCAGCATCCCCTCTTATCCCCCCCCCCAGCCCAGTTCTCTGCCCCTAATCCTACAGTCCCCCCAGAAGCAGCAGAACAAAACTCTCCATCCATCCCAACACTTTGCTGAGATTCCCAAAGAAAAGGTCAGTTATGGCTCTGCATCCCCCCCCCCCTTCTCCCCTCCTTGGGGGGGGGTCACCAACCCCAAAACCACCCATGGCCCCGGTGCCCCCAACGATGGGGGGGGTTGGGGGGCCCTAAAACAGCATCTGGGCCCAGGGAGGGTTGGGAGGGGGTTTGGCTGGAGGCTGCGAGGTGTGGGAGATTTGGGGCTGTGTTGGGGTGCTGGGATCTGGGACCCCTTAAACGGGACTGGGAACCCTTCAGTCTGGACCTGGGATCCCTTCAGATCCAGAATCAGCCCAGATGAGGAACTGGACCGGGATCCTAACAGACAGAAATTGGGATTGGGAGCTCCTTCAGAACGGGGCTGGGGGCCCCTCAGCCCTGAGACCCCCCCTCAGCTACAGAACCCCCTCAGATTGGGCTGAGATCCTCTCAGAATGGGACCAGAACCTCTCTGAATGGGACCGGGACCAGGACCTTCATCTCTTCAGGTTGGGACTGGGATTCCTTCAGATGGGCCAAGACTCTGTCAGATCGGACCAGGAACAGAATCAGAACCGTGACCAGAATGAGGATCAGATTCAGAATCAGCATCAGGTCTCAGATCAGAACCAGAACCAGGACCAGAACCAGGACCAAGACCAGGATCCAAATCAGAATCAGAATCAGAACCAGGACTGGGACCGGGACCAGGATCAGACCAAGGATCAGCACCAGGACCCGGATCAGAACCAGAACCAGGACCGGGACCGGGATCAGACCCAGCATCAGCACCAGCACCAGGACCATCCCTGTATCAGACCTCCCCCTCACCC
>NW_024966776.1:0-12185 GCF_019238085.1 Lagopus leucura
ATTCTGCAATAGTTTCTCTTTTCTTTATACTCTTTCCAAGTGTCCAGATCCTTTCTCCACATTCCATCAACATTCTTTTTCCAGTTCTCCTACTATGGTCAATACATTTTTCTGTTTTGATGCAAAAAGACAGACTACAGAGTGCCTCACTGTGAATTTACTCTTTCAGGTATAACAAGCAGTAAATTATTCTTTCAGCATTTTAATTTAAAACTGACACATGCTTTACTATCCTGTCAAGATCAGTGGTGTGAGGCTAATCAGCAATTAGTATGATCACAATCATACTTGAGGAGGAAAGAGAGCATCTAAAAATAAAAATAAACAACAATGAAAAAAAGTCAGGGAGACTCCCAGAGATTCTCAGAACTTACTTAGCAAGTAGGTGGTAGAAAACTTTATCAGTTTTCACGCATGTGAAGCCTGAGTTACATCAAGCTCTGGCAACCGAAATCAGTGTGTAAAGATTTTCTTCTATGCAGATAAATAAACCATTTTCCTTTCTAGTGCATGTGTTCTTTCACCTATTTTACTTCCAGTGCCTAACTATAATCGGCCAAGGGAGAGATGAAACTTAGTAAGTATATGCTCCAGTTTTTGATTGTTTGTTTTTTTTTTTTTTTTTTTTTTGTTTGTTTGTTTTCTTCATGTGGTTGAGTCGTGTAAAGTTGTAATCTCTGGACTATTACATTCAAGGTAAAAAAAGCACTTTATAAAATGCTTCAAGGAATTTATAAGGAATACATTTTCTACTTCTGCCATTTTACTTTTTTTTTTTTTAATATTTTTTTTTTTAGATCAATAATCATTTTACTACCAAAAAAAAAACCCACCCCCAAAAAACACCCGTGTCAAAAAAAGAGAATTATTATAAGCTAAGTGCTTACAGAACTGTTTCACTACAGCTTTATGAGACAGTTTTATTTTCTATAATAGAACTTTTCATTAAAATGACTAAAACAAAAAGTCTTGCCTTTCTCATCAAAACAGAGTCCTGTTTGAAGAATTTTAGAATTTTCACTTCATTCTGCATGGGAGTTGTCTACCTGAAGTTTTTCCTCAGAGCACACTGTAATATGGGCTATGCATTTATTCAGGTTTAAATATATCTCCAGCTTCTGAAATTGCTTTTGTATATTCTGAATGTACCAACAGAGAAATGGCTTCAGATCTTAGCTCATATAGGCCTCTACCATCTAAAAACAGTTTTGAAAAAAGATTTCCAGATTTACATCTGCTGTAAAATAACTTGTTTTTATCAATGATCTCTATACCACTCTACAAAATCACCTAACATTCTGCAATAAATAAAAATAAATCTGCTGATATTTTTAATAAGATTTTCTCATGCTGCAGAGATCATTAAGAATAGAAAACAATGCTTAAATTTTCATGTAATAGGGCATCCTTTCCATTTGTTCTTTCCAATCCTTGATTATAGAACAGATCTAATTTTGCAAAACTTTCCATTTGAAAAGTTTAATTTTGGTGATCTTATCCTAATGCATTTTATGTGTCTCATATGCTTGTCCATTACAAGCCCTTTTAAAAGCATTCCTTTTTATGCATAATTACCATTCCATTTAAAAATCTAAGATCTCTATCATTTCATCTAATTAAATGGCATTAACTAATGATGCTATTAGGCTGAAAAATTGTGACACTATTAAGTACAATTTTACTCTTTCATCTGTACTCTTTACTAGATTTTCCTTTGTGAATCTTCCTACTTTAGTAATCTCAAGAGATATTACATATTAGCACTTCAATTAATCACTGAATTGGAAGGCAGAGATAAGTAGAGACCACTGAAAGTAATGAAGTAATTATATTCATTTTGTATAAGGCAGTGTCAAAATGGTTAAAAAACAAGACAGAACTTACATACATGCATATTCACTACTGGGACTTCTGAAAAGTTTCTTTGGAACACAAAGAGTGAAGTTATTGTTTAAAAGAAATGGGAGATAGAAAAAGTACAAATTAAGGAGCTCTTTAAAAGGAGCATGTTGAATGGCTTGTTAACAAGAAATGGATGCTGTATTAAACAACAAAAACGTTACAAAGAATGAAGGAAAAATGTGAGTTTGAAAAATAAATGCTACCATTAAAACTGTTGTCTAATAAAATCTATTAGTTCTTGATGGTATTATAAATTTAATTGGCAAAGATACCTGTACAAAAATATGTAGAAACTTTATGTGATTCAGGATTTAGCAAGATATTACAGAATCATAGAATCATTAAGCTTGGAAAAGATCTCTACAATCAGCTAGTCCAACCATCCACCTATCACAAATATTTCCCCACCAAACTGTTTACGTAACTACCAAATTACCCCTTTTCTTGAAGGGTAAATCCTCCAGGTGACTTAACCAGCTCCATGTACAACCTGTTCTTTTGCTCAACCAATCTTTTGGATAAGACACTTTTCTAATATCCACTCTGAACATCTTCTGGCAAACTTGAGGCCATTCCCTCTATTACTAGTTACATGGGAGAAGAGGCCAACACCCGCCTTGCCACAATTTTCTTTCAGGGAGTTGTAAAGAGCGATGTGATCTTCCCTGAGTCTCCTCCAGACTAAAGAATTCCATTTCCCTCACATGCTCCTCATAAAACTTGTGTTACAGACTCCTCTCCAACTTTGTTGGCCTTCTTTGGACATGCTCCAGGGCCTCAATGTCTGTTTTGTAGTGTAGGGCCCAAAACTGAATACAGTACTCAAGATGTGGTTTCACCAGAGCTGAGTACAGGAGGATGATCACCTCCATGCTCCTGCTGGCTGCACTGTTTCTGATACAAGCCAGAATGCCCTTGGCATTCTTGGCCAACCTGGCACACTGCTGTCTCATGTTCAACTGAGTGTCAACCAATACCTTTGGAATGTTTTCCCCAGAGCATCTTTTCAGCCTCTCTTTCCCAAATAGCATTGCTTGGGATTGTTGTGACCAAAGTACAGGACCCAGCACTTGGTCTCATCCCACTGGCTCAGCCAGTCCAGCCTGTCCAGATCCCTCAGTAGGATTGGGTTTTCAGAAATTCACCAACATTTCTACAACCTGGACTAAAATAGGTGAACAAATGAATGTTCAGTGAGAAACACACTAGGTGATTCTCTATTGAGAAGTATTTTTTTTTCTTCCTTCAAATTTTTGAACACTAACATATAGCATTTAGCTTTTTGATTATGCCCTTGTGATTACCATATGTTTAATGCAAAAGAGTAAATCACATTGTCAGATAAATTTCAAAAGATCTTAGAAAAAAATTGAAAATTTAGAGAAAGAGAGGCTAGCAAACGGTATACAGCTACCATATACTCAATATTCACACATAACCACATTTTCATTTTTATTAACTAAATATAACTATGGAACACAAAACGTATAAATACAAGAAACAATGCTTGTATTAAATATACTTACGCTTATATTTGTCTTTCTATAGTATATCTTGCTCAGAATTATGAAATCATGGAATTGAGTAATTAGTACTGAATCTCTATGACGATCAATGTATTATGCAACATAATGATATAAAAAGATAAATTAACTGCAGGATTTGGCACTGACTATTGTATTATGTCAGCTATTAAAATCACATTCACAGTCCTTAATTCAAGGAATTTACAATTCATAACAGGAAAATAATTGCAGCTAATATCACATGGCTCTAGGGAGCCAATAAAAAAGATTACAGAACAGGAATAAATTGGGAAGAAGAGAGATATTTTCCTTAATTTTTTTTAATGCAGAAATAAACAAATAAATATAGACACACGAGTAGCAAAACAGATGCTGATAATAGAAGACTAAACAGAAAGCTCTGCAGATTTATTTTACAGAAGATAATATAACATTTTGTTCTCTGTATCAGGAAATAATCGTGAATTTTCCCATTATATATTTTTCCCATTATAAGCAGTGAAGCAACAAATGGAAAAAAGGCTTTTAAACAGCTCTTAATATATACTTGTGTTCAGACAGGTAGACAGGCTACCTCACTGTGCTTGTTTCTAGACAGGCTAGCCTATTGTTAGATAGATATTAACATGAATTAAAGCTAAGCTTACAACATTTTTCACTTACTCAGATTGCTAACAATTCATTAGTCTGTAGTGTTTGAGATTTAAAGCTGAATTAAAATAACTTCTTTAAACATGCCACAATTTGGACATTATGAATTATAATATCATGTTATTGAATTTACTGACACAACTATTTCTAAACAAATTCCTACCATCATAGAATATTTTGTGGTATGTTGGTTTTTCCACACATTACAACTGTATCTGTCAGATTCAGTATCTATCAACTCTGATAAATTTCAATTTTTATCCCTTAAGTGAAATTACTAATACTTTGGTGAAGTACTAATGTTGTACCTAGAAATATGTTTTAATGCACATAGTGGTAATGAGTTGACAGTTGGAGTTCATCCTTGAGGTCTTTTCCAACCTTAATGATTCTATGACTATAATTTTATATCTAACAATGACTTAAATCCAGAGAGACTGAGATAATCAAGTCTTTTGCTTCCTCTGGCTTCTAAAATACAAATCATTAAAATATATTTATAGAACAATCAATAAATAGATAGTCTCTTCTGCTTTATTTCTAAAATATAGAATATTCTGCAGCAAAGGTCATTGGGCATATATATTTGGTTGCTTTTTTTAGCAGTCATATATTGATTCACATTGTTGTAATTCAGGAACTGGTTATGACAGAATTATTTTTTAAAATATTTTTACATATACTATAATTATGTAGAAAGCTGGAGACCCAGTTAAGAATAATATGACTTGTGGGATAGAATGAAGTTAATACAATTAGTATGATGACAGATACGAACCAGAATATTGTAGGTCAATATTTATCAATATTATTATCATTTCACTTCAACATTTTGTATGAAACCAATAAAACACATCTGACAAAGCATACTAGGGAAAGGCTTTTCATTCATAACTTTTCCTCTTCTCATTCCCAGCAATGGTGAGTGGTAAACAGGTACAAAATTCCTAGAAGAGGTAATTCCTCAAATTTTGCTTAATACTGTGTATAACAATGTTCTGCTGCTAAGGATTAGGTGCAGAGTAGCACAGAAAGATGTGAGAAACATAGGTGACCCCCATGTAGAATTTTGAAACCGAAGGAGAATGGAGGCAGGTTTTATTATAGTTCTGCTTCTAAAGTGTAATTCTAAAGTACTGCTCTACTTGTCTAAATCTCCTGTTACCATCTTAAATGCATTGAACCCTCTGTTATCAGTAGCTTTTTAAATACTATTTAAGTAAAATAACATGAAATCAGTCAAACAAATAAATGGTTTTACAGTTACCTGTAAACCTGAGGAGACAGCAACCCGGATACATACTCGAGTGAGGTTGGGATCTCTGCTCAACAAATATCTAACATTCCCTATGGACATCTGCTTGTCAAGCAGAATATCAGAATGGTTTACACTGGAAGGGAACTCTGAAGTTCCTCTGATTGAGACCCTCTGCTCAAGCAGGGCCACCCAGACCAGGTTGCAGAGTATTATGCCCTGGTGATTTGTGAATCTCCTCAAGGATAGGTACTCCACAACTCTAGGCAACCTGTGCCAGTGCTTCATCATTCACAAACTAAAGAAATATTTCCTCATGTAATTGAAGCAAATTGCACACATTTGTCTTGTCCCTGGACGTCACTTAAAAAAAAAATCCTTTTTCAGTCTTCTTTGCATTGATCCTCTGGATATATGTAGACATGGGTAAGTTCCCCCAGAGCCTCCTCTTTTCCATAGTGAACAGTCCCTCAGACATATTTCACAGGAGAAAAGTGCAGTCCCTTCATCATGTTGGCAGCCCTTTCATGGAATTGAGAGTATGTCTGTTTTTCTCACATACTGGGATGACCAGAATTGGATACAGCTCTGCAGATGTGGCCTTACCAGTGTTGAGCAGAGAGAAGAATTACCTCTCTCAACTTGCTGGCAGTGCACATGTTTGAGGATTAGCCTTCTTTGTGACAAGGTTCCTTGCTGACTCTTGTTTTGCTTGGTGTCCACTGGGAAACCTAGGTCTTCTTTATCATGCAGTTGCTTATCTGAATGGACTCCCAGTTTAAAACAGTACTTGGGGTTGTTCCATAGAACTTAGCACTTTCCTTTGTTGAATTTCATAAATTTCATATTGTTTCTGTCAAGTCACTTTTCCAAGTTGATGAGGTCCCTTTGAATGGCATTCTGATCCCCTTGTCACTCGTCCTTCTTCTGTCTCATCTGCAAACTTGTTGCAGTTACACTCTGCTTCTTCATCCAAATCATTATGGATGAGGAGTCCATTCCATGAAGACTTCACAGGGTATACAGTGTTAAAGGTCTTACTAAAAATCAAGATATCCTCTTCTTTCCCTCCTTCTATTAGCTGGCCATTTCATCATAGAAGTGTACCAGCTTGTTCAAACAAGACCTTTTTTTAGTGAATCTATACCAACTACTTTGGATGTTCTTTCTGTTCCACATATACATGAAGGTATCATAATTATTTCAACTACTAATTAATCACCTACTGTCACTGAGTTAACTAGGTCAATCTATGCCCGTGACAGAAGGACAGTAGGCCCCTGAGCCCCCCTCTGGCCCCACACAATGGGAAGGCAAAGGGAAAAAGAGTAGGGCGATGGGAGCTGGGCTCAAGGAAGGAAAAAAAAAACCAAACAAACAAAAAAACAAACAAACAGCAACACCAATCTATGGAGGAAAACTTATTTTACTATGAAATTGGACTAATATATCAAATAAAATAGGAGAGAGGGGGAGTTCCCAAGACTGAGTCAAACCTGAAAAGTTTGGTATGGCTAGGAAAGCACTTTCCAACACTCCCTGCAAGGCAGTAAGAGATCGCCCAACCTGGAAGGGCCAGATCCCATGACTTCTGCAATGTACAGCGACAGGTACACAGAATTAAAGCGTTAATAATTTAACTTCCAGTCCACTACTTGATGTTATGGTGTGGAACACCGAAAACCAAAAAAAAAAAATCACAAAACCATGACACCTGTGGAAAGTATTTTATAAGGAAAGACAACTATTACATCAAACAATAAATCATTGACTTTAGGGTAGAATAGTTAGGTTGTGCTTGGACTCTATCTTTAAGGTCTTTTCCAACCTGTGTGATTCTATGACTTTTGCAACTCTAAGCCATATATGCTTAATGTACAAGATTCTTCAAAATGTTTTTCTAATTCCATTAGTATCAAATTATGACACAGTATTGTAAGAATTGTGTTAAATAATACTAACAACATTATGGTTCACACAATAGAAATGTCATCACTTAAACAGTTTCAGTCATCTTATGGCACTTCCTGGACTTCGTAGTTTAGAAGTCACCACAAAAAGGAACGATCATAAAAAAAATGGATGGCAAAGTGGTTCTTCTCTGTTAAGCCTGAACACCTATTTCAGAAGAGTTAGGTAACCTAGGAGTGATTTTTTAAAAATTTCATTTATGCATATATGCCACAACTTTGCCATTACTTCAACTAAGTTTTCTTCTTTTATATAGGCTAAATGTATAAACTTTGTATGTTCTTATTGAGCACTTAATTGTGTGCCATTAGTGGCTAGTGTTAAGGAATGCTCCTGTCAACAACACAGGTGGTGAATCTCCATTACAGGGGGAAGTTCTCAATACACATTTCCCAGCATCACCCACCTGCCTAAAGCAGAAGACTTCCTGATGCGAATCATCTCAGAATTACTTTACAGAAGACGCTTGAGCATCAATGATTAAAAAATCCTTCAAAATCAGCCTTGCTGATACCCTTGTCTAAAGAGTAAAAATCTCAGTTACATTTTCTTATGCTTTCCTTAATGCCTTAAATGTTAAATTACAAAGCATGGCTGACTCAACATAGTTCACTTTTACAGTGAACTAATTACACTAAAGCAATGGTAGTTCTGAAAGTAATTTCAATAGTACCAAAAGTTAGACTAACTATCTGTAGACTATCAGAGTTGTAAATGGCAATTCTTTCAATTGAATTTCTATATTGACTTATATAAAATAACACATGAACTTGCATACTACCTCATTACTATATTGGGCTGAAATAATATTCTGTAAAGCATATAAACACCCTGATATCATAAATTCTTAAATAGAGAGGGAAATAGTAAGCATTACCTAGGACATGAAGAAAGAGGTTTTATCCCCAGCGTTAATTGAGGCAGAGAAATGAACTTTAGAAAGTTTTCTCATGAATTTATTTGGAATTTAAACCCCATTGATTTTCAGTTGTCCTTATGGTACTTAATTATCACCAACCTTTGAAAATATTACCCTTAGCAAATTCTTCAGTTCAGTATGAAGGTTAAGTCTACTCACACTGGGTCAATAAATCCCCCCCTCCCATTTCCTTCCTTTCACAAGATCCAAACATATATACCTACATATACTGGCACATGGTTCAAGGCTTGCAAAAGCATGAATGTTAGCAATAGATTTATGCTTTTACAGGTGCTCAGATGTTTTTTTTTAGTTATTAAAACTTGATACAGTATCATCTAATCAGTTACATACGTATATAGAAGTGTTCCACTTGTTCAAAATCATAGCCTTATACAGAAGGTATAAAGTTGAAGTCTCATCAGATTTTGTAAAACAAAACAAAAAGTTCTCACATGATTACCATCTTTTCTGATCACACAACAAAAAGAATGAAAAAGTAAGTAAAGCCTGCTTCATGAATTCAAGGTGAGATGTTAGTTATTTAGAGATTTGTCCCAGATACATTTCGTATGTTGAAATTTCTGTGTTTTGTACTGTTGCATGAAAGAGGCAGACTATAGGGTTAGAAGATCATCACACACTGCTACAGATTGTTCCATTACAGGAACAGTGGCTGTTAAGTCTTTCAGAGCTTTTTCCCCCCCATAAAGTTATTAGAGATTTCAAAACTGGTTATTAACATTCTTATAATAGTTTACCTAGAATCTCATAGGATACATCAGTATATTAAATAAGAGAAAAATAATGACATATAGATAACTGTCTTGTTCCAATTTATGGGGTGGAGAAGAGGTCCCTTTAGTATGTGTATGGTGAGATTAAGACACAACAGATCAAATGTTAGCCCAAGCAGTTTATCACAAATCCAAGTTGCTTAGGGAGATGGGGGAGGAAAGGTGGGCAATAGAAAAGAGCTATAGTAACTGTTCATGTTTGCTTTCAGACATGCAATTGTAAATTAAACTATGCTTACCTAAAGTTGGTGTGAATGTTTTCATTTCCAATTGTGAGTCCATCCTCCTTGTTTAAAAAATCCCTGGAAATGAGGATGTTGGAAGTCATGACAATAGTTTGGATTGGAAAGGAGCTTTCAGATCATCTAGCTCCAATGCTATAGGCATTGATACCTCTCCCTAGGCCATGTTGCTCAAAGCCCCATAAAGCTGGCCTTGAATGTTTTCAGGAAGAGGGTATTCATAACCTCACTGGACAGCCTGTTCCAGTGTCTCACCACTCTCACAGTAAAGAATTTCTTCCTATTATCCAGGATAAATCTGCCCTCTACCAGTTTAAAGCCACTTCCCCTCATCTTGTCACTACCTGCCCTTATAGGTCCCTCACCAGCTTTCCTGTAGGCCCCCTTCAGTTACTGGGAGGACTCTATAAGGTTTTCTCAGATGCTTCTCTTCTCCAGGCTGGAGATCTCAAGCTTTCTCAGCCTGCCCTCATAAGGGAAGGTGCTCCAATCCTCGATCCTCTGATCATCATTAAAAAAAAAAAAAAAAAAAAAAAAATTTTAAAAAAAATTTAGCTGTAGCTCTGCTCGCTTTCCCTATTCAAATTCCCAGTGTTTTTGAAACGTGGCAGTGCCTCATGTTTTCCATAGCTTAGCTCTTCCCTTCTCCAGTACCTACTATGACTAGGTCTACACAACAGGCAAAACTTTCCAGAACACTCCCCTGGTATTTGGCTGGAAAGACTGTACACATACTGCACAGTGCCTGAACCAACAAACTCCTCTGTTCCTAACAGGAATTTAGGAATCATATCCCAGGAGCTGGCAACAGTCATTAAAGCAACACCTCTAGTTCCAATTCTGTTGATAATGACAGAAGTTAGTATTATTTGTCAGCAGAAATAAATACACAAATGACCATTTTTTCCTTTAAAGCCAGAAGATGTATACATCAACTATGAAGCGATGGCAGGAGAGGCTAAGATATGCATTGGCATATCTGAAAATTTACCCCAGACAGCTAAAGGTTAATCACCCTAAAGTAAAGACAAAAAATGTAGTCTGAGTGTTTCATGTTTACACTTCCCATAGGTGAATATGACTTTATTCATTAAGGTACAGGTGAAAGTATCTAACATTGAAATATGGACATATTCCTAGTGAGCATTACTTACAGGAAGAAAAAATAGCAGAGTTCTCTTGAGTTGTAGTTCTGTGTGGCTACATACATCTACAGAATATCACAGGTGGATTATTCATGGTGGTTTATTCTATAGATTCGGTCTCTTTTTCTGTTTACTGAATATTCATGGCCAGATGCATTTCTTCAACTCCTGAATTAAAAGTTATTCAATGTTTTTTGTTCTCTGTTGCTTAGTTTGAAATATTGAATATTTTATATGCAAGTGTGTGGCTTAGTTTCTACTGATACATCAGAAAAAAACCTTCCTGTTTCATTCCTATTACAGAGCATTTATGTGAATTATTTTATCATCAATTTACTCATGCAGATCTAAAACATCGTGCTACTGATTACTGAGTATTTTATATTTCCATACAACATTTTTTTAACCCGTAAACAAAAGGGAGTAAGCAAAAAACAAATGCTTCACTTGGTATCTTTGTCAAGAAAAACTATGGTTAAATGGTGAAAATTCTGAAGAAAAGTAAAATAACCCCATACAGAATACCGTCTAATCTCCTTACAGTTTATACTTTAAGTTATTCTTCCACCCTTCCACCCTCAAACCATATGAGCATCCCTGTTTGAGCAGGGTGACTGAACCAGAAAACTGCCAGAGCTCATTTCTAACCTTATCTGTTCTATCATGCATCCTTTGACAGATTTTCGTGTTTAGTTCATTAAATAATATTTTCTATTTCACCTTTTCTCACCTTATATTTACTTTGTGTGAATATTAATTACTATAACTTTTTAAAAAAACAAGAATGTTTTTATTTAACCATAGTATAGCCCTTGATCCTTCCTTTCTATTGTGATGCCATTTTCAATGAAGTGTTCTTTTTTCTTTTACTGTATTATTTACTTTTGCTCCAGAATAGTTGCCATGGTCGACTTCAGGAAATAACTCAGGAATACTAGACCTGTTAGGATTGTTTTAATTTTTTTGTCAATACTGACAATTTCAAATAACTTTTTTCCTACATCTGACGTGCGGAATCAAACTCTGTAACCCAAGTAAGATTACAAAGCAGGTACGGATTATTCAGTGCTGCGCAGACACCTGGTGCAAGGGGAATAGATCTGCCTAACTTGCACACCATCTAGAAAAATCATGCTGCAGATATAGGCCAAGCTAATGCATAATCAGTAGTTTTCCCAGAATTTGGATACATATTCATTACACCCCTGAGAGTTCATTAGCATGCAGACCCTCTCCTCTTGCGTGCGTAAAGGGTCATGGGATGAAGATTTTTTGTTTTCCTTGTGAAGGCTTCCGACCTTTTTCTCTGTAAACTCCTGGCCTTTCGGGAGGGCATCCCCCCAAAATGTTTTCTTCTTGCCCTGTGGACATCTAATCACCTGCCTGCCAAATGTCCTCGGGCTGTTCTCAAACCCTTATCTTTATGGCTTTCATCCCCCTCACTACCCAGACCCAGTGTCTGCCATCCCTTATTTTCTAACAAGCTCCACATTCTTGCTTCTGTAAACTATCTCTAATTATTCCCCTTCACCCCCCTTATTCTCAGTCACTGTGAAGCCTTCTTGCTTTTTTACTTTCACTTATGGGGCCCATCTCACCTTTCACATCACTTATCTGCAGCACTTTCCATTAAATAAAACTTGCAGTTCAGACATGGCTGCTTTCACGAGTCTTGCAATTTTTGCTATGTATCATTTGGTTCAAGCAGCTTCAACCGTGAAAATGTATTGTTAGAAGAATTCACAGATGAAGTACATATAACCCACAAGTAAAAAAA
>NW_024966776.1:12285-54267 GCF_019238085.1 Lagopus leucura
AAAAAAAAAAAAAAAAAAAAAAAAAAAAAAAAAAAAAAACCAACACTGTCAGGACAAAGTAATCACTTTGTAAAGTGATTAGGAGCATTTCTTTCCCTTCCTCTATAATATGTGTAGCAGACATGAAAAGAAATTCTGTACTAAGTTCAGGAAATTAGCTTTGTTTACACAAAACTCAAAAGTGACATAATTTTCTAACCTCAAAGAGAAAACTGCTAAAATTAATACGTCACACACACTAATCTCAATATATTTACATCTTACACTTAGAAAAGGGAAAAGAAACTTAAAAGTCTACTGAAGAATCATATATTGCATGTTTGTGTATTAACTTAATAAATGGCATCATCTAAACCAGAGTATAAGTTAAAATAAATACATGCATGAGATAATGTGATGTGATATATAGTACTTCCCAGCTGACTGAAAGAATTTGAATTGAAAAACTTCTGCTACATGTGAGAACAATTATAAAATAGAACAAAATCTCTGGTAGGTAAGTAGGATATGGAGCAATTTACAAGTTAATGTGTCCTTCAGATATTTTTTTCTGTGAAAGCTCATTTGTTGATAACCTGAATGTTTTGAAAGAACCATCAATAGTATTAATTTTATTTGGAAAAGAAATTATATCTCAAAATTACATAAACATTTGCAAATAAAGTAATGCAATTTCTTGACCTATTTAATATTAGCACTTGTATTGTACTATATCATGTAATTTCTGGGACATAGACACATGTGAAGCATCAAACAGCTTCAGAAGTCTTTGTGGAATTACAACTCCTGGGCAATTGAATAGTTGAATTCAGCTGTGACACATTGTCTGTGTAAGTGAACACAAAAGAATGTATTTACAAGGCAAGTACTGCTGGGTAATAAGGGTAAGCATAACAGAATCCGAGGTTTAATCCCACAAGTAATATGCTGTAGAATGAGCGCTGCTTGCTGCTGAAATTTCTAAGCCAATATATAGAATAGTTACTTATTATTTCTGACTCCAACTTCTTTAAGTCTTCTGAATTGTTATCTTCCCATGACTGAGCATATGAAATTGTAAACAAATATACAGAAAGCATCAGAAAACACTGAAAACACTGCAGAAATTTGGTTTTGAGTTCGCATTTACTCACCTTTGAGCATAGTATCACATCTACCTTATGTATTTACAGAGTAGATCTCAAATGTTTTTTTTAATCCTCCTTATGTTGTGATGCTCAAAGCTGCAATAGTGCATTGTACAAGGCTGCTATGTTTCAGTATCAATCCACACAGAACTCTCAAATGATACATTATGCTAGATTTATAACATTTATTATGTGTTTTAGTAAAATAGATTTTGTATTAACTTACTTAGATAATAGCAACTTATTGTGATATTTTGTTAGAGCTGTATTGTTGAAACATTCATTGAAATCTCAGCAACATGAGGTCCGTAACTTTAGACTAAACAAAATAAATCATAACATTAATTTGATGCCCATATGTGAGAAACAGTAGGAAATTTATCCACAGATCACTAATAATTTTCAGAATTGGGATCCTATCAAAGATATTGCAGAAAAACTAATTCTCACAATCAGAAGTTAGAAGGCTATATTCTTTGCTAATGTACTTTCCCTGATCATCCATTACTGATCGCTACAGGAGACTACACACAGACACTTGGGAGATATTTGTTCAGACATAGTACAGTCTTCCTTATGTTATTAATCACACTGGAGATACATCTACGTGTGAACTCCTGTAATAGTGTCCCGAAAAAAAGACATATTAATGTATTTTAAACAGTGAAAGTAGCGAAAATTGAACAGTAACAAAACTTCAATGAAGAACTTCAGAAGATTTTCATCTTACATATAGGCAGTATAATAGAGTGGGTAGAAATGCTCACCTAGATAATCTCGAGCATATGAACAAGAAGATGTGTTTTAAATTGGTAATTATAGGTCACTAAAATGGCTTTAAAATTACTTTATGTTGTTGTCTGAAAATGGCACATCTCTCCTCCAAGGGAATGCAGGAATCAAATATCAATTTCAGACATATTCTAAGTTCTAAAGAAAGCAACTGTTTGAATAGTTTTATACTAGAATGCGGGAACTAATATACTGTTCCACATAGTGTTAAAGAGTATATTTTATAGTTATTTCATTTAACTTTGGAGGTGTCCCATCACTAAGAATCCTTACTTACTGATTCAAAATAATATATTTTTAATAAAAATAACTTTTAGTCAATGTGTATGCTGTAATCTTGTTGAAATGAAAGTTCTGGACTAGGTTGTCCCATGCTTGGAAAAATGCTATGAACTCAGAAGTTTCAGAAGACCTGGGGCAACTGAGATGTTTTAAGGAAAGCCTTATGCTGTCACAAAAATGACAAACTGGTTTGCACTGGAGGGGACTTCTGGATGTCACTTCATTCAAGCCCTCTGCACAAAGAGGGGCATCCAGAGCACATTGCTCATAGCCACATTCAGGAAGCTTTTGAAGATCTCAAAGCAGGGAGACTCTACAGCCTCTCTGGGCAAGCTATGATCATTCTATCACCTGCTTAGTAGTGACCATTTTGATCTATGACCATTCTATCATGCTTAGTAACGACACGCTTCCTGATGTTCAGATGGAACATGCTGTGTTCCATTTGGATCTCTAAATTACATCTGATAAACACCTTTTAACACCTGATAAATTACCTTTTGTATCCTTGCCTTTCCTTGATTCCCTGAAATTCTGCACACAACCAGAAATCATTCTTTACTCTTTCCACACAGCACATGAACAAATGGGACATTTCCAAATTCAAGGTCTGGGAAAACAAATGTATTAAAAGACAGTACTGATTATATCCAGAACCTTGAAAACTACAAGATATTCTGACTCAGTTCTGAACGGAGATAAGAAATATAAACCTGGAAGACATGATAAAATTGATATTTACTAGCATGTAGCTTATACATTAAATAGCTATTGTAATGAGTGGGTGGAAAATGGTAGATGATTGTGTGAATATTTAACTTGGAAGTTCTAGACTTCAAAAAAAGTGTATTTGTATTCTGTATGATTTTGAAAGAGAAAGATATTGATGCTAACCTGAGAAACTAATTTTCTAGTGATAAATCAAAGCCATAGTAAAGTCTTAAATAATGTAAGCAGTAATTTATCAGAGACTTTCTAACAAATATATCCATCAGTATTAGTTAAAGCATCAGTGATTCTGATGTACAGTACTTTTTCACTATAAAGTATTCTGACCATACTTTCTAATGTTTCTCACTTCTAGTGATAAAATGCTGTAATTTTATTATAACTTTATGATAACAATGGTTAAATATTCCAGTTAACGCTTTTTTTTTTTTCCAGCTAATCTTAGAGAGAAGGAACAAATACTGCTGATATTTTATAACAGATAACAATGTAGTGAAGCTATCCTGAAAGAACAGTAGTATAGAAATGTGGCTTTATAAGCCAAACAGGAAAAAACTTTGTATTTCTGCAGAATATAAAAGTCTTTCTTAAATATTTAAATTTGCAGGGGAAAAAAAAAAGTCTCAACTTTATTTGTTATTAAGTAAACGAAGATCACTATATATAGGTTAGCACAGTACACCTCTTCCTACAAAGAGTCCTACAAAGTAATTTTTTTTTGTTTTGTTAATAAACATCAGAAACCTTACCGGATAATAAGAAGGTTTAAAACTGAGTAATTCACTTTGTAGCTACAAGATTTTGGAACACAGAGTTGACAATAAAAGGACTCAACAACAATCTCACAGGTATTCCAAACTAATAATGTTGTAATATCTTTCTGAAGGCAGCAGAATTAAGTACTCCTCACAGACGCTGGGAATTGTCATGGTTCAGCCTAGTCCCATGACAAGGGATGAAAGGAACCAAAGTCGCACACACTGGGAAAAGGAGAAGGAAGGTAGGGAAAAGGTAGGGAGATGGGACTAGCTGGGGAAAAACAACAAAACAAACAAAAAGAAAACACCACAGCAACAAGCTAAGGGAGAAAACGAATTTACTACATATGACAGCAGAACATAAGATAGAACAATATAATAAAATATAGTGAAATTGAATATAATAAATCAAATAACATGAGAGAGTGTCCAAAAACTGAAGGCTTTAGTATGATGCTGAAAGTGAAACAGACAGGGAGCAAACAGAGGAAACAAGCAGAAAAGAGAGAGTCTCACGACTTCCAGTCAGTTTTATCTTTCCCTGCCCCCAGAGGCCAGAAATAAAAAAGTGAAGTTTTCTGGAAGTCATGGTTCATTCTTCTCTCCCAAGAAGAGAACTGCAGCTTTAGCTCTTTAATTCCCAGCCCACTACATGGTGTTATGATGTAGAATACCAATAACAAACCACAAAACCATAACAGGAATTCATTTTCAGTGCTAAGTTAAAACAGTGCAGAAATTCATTTCAGTTTGCTAAGTAGACTTAGCAAACATCAACCACGTGATTTCCCATTTGTGAAAGGAACTGAGCCAGCTAAGCAGCTGTTCAAAATTCCATACATTTTATACCTTATTTTTCTTTCATTCAAACATATAAGTTCAAAGTCAAATTAATTTTGTCCTCATTTCTACTCCAAAAGTTTCCAAGCTAAACTGAGACAGAAATTGCAATATAATCTCCTCTCCAGTGTCTGTATCAGTTTCCATAAACACACACAAAAAAAATCAGAGTAAAAATATAACCTTAAAAATCTAATATTTGGCAGACTGCTTCTACTGAATTAATTTCCTTTTTACCACATGAGCGCCCTATCATTAGTTATTTGTGTCTGGTCTAAAACTAGTGAGCTACAGCACAATGCATTGTACTTTTCAACATTACACTGCAGCCCCACAAGCTCCCAAAGGAAAAAGTTTCAGTAGGTTGTTTCACGGTTCACATTTTCCTTTGTTTAAAAAAAAAAGCATTGATGTAATTATTATTTTTCTTTCCAAATCTGAAACAAGCTGACAGAAATAAAATTTCATTAAGTCTACTGTGTCTTCAGTAAACCACTCTTCAATATTACTGTAATCACAAATACATGCTGGAACTAAATACTAGAGCACTGAGCCACAAATGCACTGAATAGCATAGGGTGAGTGGGAGACTATGGGGTGGTTTATTCTGAATAAATGCTACTTAAATGATTAGTGTGTTTGAATATTGTGTCCTTTTCTGCAGCAAATTGCATCTTTCGAACAATGCAATAGAATTTCTTAAGGAAATAATTCCTAAATTAAAAAAAGAATGCTTCCTCCACATAAAGATTATTTCACAGAATCACAGAATAGCCAGGGTTGGAAGGGACCTCAAGGATCATAAATCCCCACGCTGCCGCCGCAGACAGGGCCACCAACCTCCCCATTTAATACTAGACCAGGCTGCCCAGGGCCCCATCCAATCTGGCCTTGAACACCTCCAGGGATGGGGCATCCACAACCTCTCTGGGCAGCCTCTTCCAGCACCTCACCACTCCCTCTGTAAAGAATTTCCCCTTGACATCCAATCTAAATCTACCTCCCTCAACTTAAAACCATTTCCCCTTGTCCTACAGTTGTCAACCCTTTCAAAGAGTTGATTCCCCTCCTGTTTGTAGGCTCCCTTTAGGCACTGAAAGGCTGCAATGAGGTCACCCTGCAGCCTTCTTTTCTCCAGGCTGAACAAGCCCAGCTCCCTCAACCTGTCTTCATGGGGAGGTGCTCCAATCCCCTGATCATCCTAGTGGCTCCCCTCTGGACCCTCTCCAACAGCTCCCTGTCTTTTTTGTACTGCGGGCTCCACACTTGGACACAGTATTCCAGATGGGGTCTCACAAGAGCAAAATAGAGAGGGACAATCACCTCCCTGTCCCTGCTGGCCACCCCTCTTCTGATGGAGCCCAGGAAACCATTTGCCTTCCGAGCAGCAAGGGCACACTGCTGGCTCACGTTAAGTTTTTCACCAATCAAGATCCCCAGGTCCTTCTCCACAGGGCTGCTCCTTTCAGTCTCTATAGATGCCTGAGATTCCTCTGGCCCAAATGCAAAACTCTGCACTTTGCCATGTTGAACCTCATCAGGTTCACCCAGGAATTAAGCAAATGTATGGGATTTCCTGGAATCAAGTAAGCTGTCTATTAAATGAAACAGTATTATTTTTGCCTCTTCTGCTTTAAGTAAGATGTAGTATTTTCTTTAAGATATTTGTACTTTCTCCTCTGAGATTATGGGGGCTAACCATAGGGAAAGACAATAACATATAGCCAGTTCTAAATTACCCTCCAAAAACAGGTAATGGACACAATCCAGTTTAAGATAGATTTGCTTACCCATACCAAGGTTTAGGGCTCATCAAATACTCAAATAGAAGGGATTTCCAGGTAGAGATCCTTACTCTGTGGCAGTCACCCCTTAAATGAGGCTTAGGGAGAAGTAGAACCTGCTTCCACCCTTTCCAGTCACAAGGGTGAATTGCTTTCACCTGTGCTCTTAGGGCTGTCTGTATCCCTTCACTAGGTGCTCAATCATTGGTTCAGGCTGTGATCTAGCAATTCTCGTATGCTATCAATCTTCAATATACTATCAATACTAATCAATCTTTTTGTAAAAAAAATATACTTTAGACTTTTATTTTTTAATCTTAATCTAAATAAGCATCTGTTGAAGTATAGATGCTTGTTTGCCACAGAATCTGTGGTTTGAAGTTCCATCTTTATCCTTGTTCAACTTTGTGTATTCAGTACTCTGTGATCAGTATGCTGGTAGCTTGGCTTGGAGCACTCAGTTTTTCCAAGGTAGTCAGTCAGCCAACTAAACTGAAACATTTGCAAGATACATCAAGGAAATGTCTTGCAAGCTCATTTCCATTGGAAATAATGGAAGTGCACCAGAGATGCATTATGAAAAGCCAGCTGGGGATTAATTCAATAGAGATTAACTCTTAAAAACAAAACAAGTTCCTCAAAATAAATCAGACATGAATTCCTTTCCTCATACTGGAAGAGCTGAATCCTAGGTGCACATAAGCCCTGACACATAGGTCCACTATCATCACTACAACATGACCAAAGCTCTGTTTTCAAGGTATCCCCTTTCCTGACCTGTCCTTCTTTACAGAGAGCTCAACTAGGTGTTCACCACATTACAAGAGAGATCCAAGAGTGCATGATATGGTCTATAAAAGCATTTCTGGTGAGATTATTAGTAAATATGAGATGTTTCCTATGTTCTTTCCCTTTTTAATCATCATGAGGGATTTATAGTAGATCCATCACCCTTTCTTTTTGGATCCCTCACTACAAGAAAGACATTGATGTCCTGAAGCGTGTTCAGATAAGAGCAATGAAGCTAGTGAGGGGGTCTGGAGCAGAAGTCTTACGAGGAGCGATGGATGGAGCTGGGATCATTTAGTCTGTAGAAGATGACACTCAGGGGTGACTTTATCACTCTCTATTACTACCTGAAGGGAGGCCCACCTAGCTAGCAATAGAACAAGATGGAATGGCCTCAAGTTGTGCCAGTGGAGAGTCAGGTTGGATGTCAGGATGTCCTCTCTGAGAAATGATTGGGACCTGCAACAGAATGCCCAGTGAAATGATGGAGCCACCTATCCTAGGTATTCAAGAAACATTTAAATGTTGTACTAAAGGACATGGTTTTGTGGAAAATATTGGTGATAGGTGGATGGTTGGACTGCACAATCTCAGAGATCTTTTCCAACTTGGGTGATTATATGGTTCTATGAAAGATGGATTCTTTAGTCCTTCTGCCAGTGCCTATCCTTAGTCTTTTTCCTTTTAATACTATAAAACTCTTGTGAGCTTACCAGCTGGTTTCTTTTATCTAAATTATAATTTTAGGAGTATAGTGGAAATTTTGGTTCTTCCTGTTTATGCATAAATACTTTTACTATAGTTTATATATAGATTTCTTTTTATGTAAGTAGTATTGGAAATGAATATCGTTAAAAAATAATTGTGTCAGAGTAACAGTATCTCAAGCTGTATATCAAGCAATATATCAATCATCTGGCAATGGTTGGTGTTAGATAATCTAACAAGAAATATTAGATCTAAGCAGAAAAAATTGTGGTCTAAAGCTAGAAGAGTGACATCATTTTTAACATTCCCATTTCTCTTTTCTCTCAGACACCTTCATTTAAAGTGTTTTTATTGTATAGTTGCATACTTTGCTTGTACACATATCAAGCTTGTTGATTTAAATGAGTTTATAATCTCTCTATATGGTAATTCACTTTGTATGGCTACATTTGTACTTTTTTGTTGTTCTGCTAATTTAAGCTATAAGTCCTCCCACAGTGCTCACAGAAAGAGAAGTAATAAGTAAATATAACTACCACTGTAAACATTGGGAATGAGGTACAGATCTGGATTCTAGATCCCTTTGAATCCCCCTGGTCTTTAAAGGAATAAATTTCATCTACAGTATTCAGTTGCTTTCAGGACTAATTCTTAAATATCAACTTTGGTGTCTTAAATATCTTCATTTCACTATGATACAGAACTGCTCCCTAATTCCTGATGCAGGTCTGCAGTTATTATCGTAGAATCATAGAATGGCATGGGTTGGAAAGGATCAAGATCACGCAGTTCCAACCCCTGCTGTGGGCAGGGCTACTGCCCAGCAGATCAGGCTGCCCAAGGTTCCATACAACCTGGCCCTCAACACCAGCAGAAGTGGGGCATCCACAGCTTCCCTGGGCAGCCAGTGCCAGTGCCTCAACACCCTCTGAGTAAGGAATTTCTTCCTAACATCTAGCCTAAATATCTCTTCTTATACTTTAAAGCCACTCCCCCTTGTCCTATCACTATCTGATCATGTAAAAAGTTGGTCTTCCTCCTGTTTACCTCCCCTCAAGTACTCAAAGGCCACAAAGAGGACTCTCCAGACCTTCTCTTCTCCAGTCTAAACAACCCCAACTCTCTCAGCCTGTCTTCATAGGAGAGGTGCTCCAATACTCCGATCATCTTCATGGCTTCACGGTTCTCCTCTGGACCCAAACCAACAGCTCCACATCCATCTTATGCTGGGGGCCCCAGGCCCCACTGCAGTACTCCAGATGGGGTCTCACAACGGCAGGGGTCTCTCTCTCTGCTAGTCCCCCCTCTTTTGATGCAGCCCAGGATACATTTGGCCTTCTGAGCTACAAGCTCACACTACTGGCTTGGGTCAAACATTTCATTCTCCAGAATCCCTCAAGTTCTACTCCCTAGGTCTGCTGTCAAGGTATTCTCCTCCCAGTTTGTACACATTCTGGGATTGCCCCAGCGCAAATGTAATAACTTCCATTTGGCCTCACTATATTGAAGAGAACCAATCCAAAGATAAACCCCTGAGGGACACCATAGATCTGAGACAAATTTAATTAGCAAGATATTCATTTTTTCTTATTATTTATTAATTTAATCCCTTTTTTATTTGCTGCCATCATATTCTTATATTCTTTTAATCTGACTAATGTGTTAAACACAGAACTAGCCTATATTTGAAGCAACTAAGCTGCTACTGTCAGCAAGATTGAAGGTACTCAGCAACTCAAATCAGTAGTATCAGATATTGCACTCACTGAAAGCATATTTTTAATAGGATCTATGCATTAGCACGTCTGTTACTATGCAAAGAGTTGAGTTGACTCCTGTTTTAAAACTCAGAAATCCTTTTTTTAGTTTATCAGCATGATTCAGACATCCTAACATAAACTTCACAGAAAATGATTTTATTTGTTATGGCAACAGAACCAATCTGCCAAACTTTAGAGCTGACTTTACAAAACAACACCTGAAGAAAAAAAAAAAAAAAAAGTAAAAATTGTCAGACTGTTTAATTATTTTTCTTGGGAGGCAGCTGCAGATGTAGAATGCTGAAGTATGGCAGCTGTAACCTGTGTCAGCCTACTGAGATAAAACAATTTTCTCATAGCAAGTATTAACTTCAGAACCACTATGACTTCATTTCAATCCCTATGAAACTGTTCTCTGTGAGCTTGCTGCAATTGCAAAACATATTAACTTAATTCTAGGCAGCAGTACTTATGCTGCAATCACTCTATGTAAAGGCTCCACATTGTGTTTTAACCTGGGCAGGCATCTCAGCACTGCACAGCCACTCACTCATTCTCACCAGAGGAGAGAATCAGGAAAGTAAAACACCTGGGCTGAAATAAAATTAGTTTAATGGGCAAAGCCAAAGCCAAGCCAAGCATTCATTCACTGCTTTCTACTGGCAGGTTGGAATTCAGCCACTGGCAGGACAGAAGGGCCCATCACACATGATGTTTTCTGAGGAAGACAAAGCACTATGAATGTGCCCTTTTTCTTCTTCTTTACTCCAGCTTTTGTTGCTGAGCATGACAACACGTTATGGAATTCGGCCAGTGCAGATCAGCTGTCCCTGTTCTGTCCCTTCCCAGCCCTTTGTACCTCCAGCTCTTTGTTTGCAGGGCTGCACAAGAGGCAAAAGTGTCTGTCTCTGTACAGCACTGCTTGGCAGCAACGTATCAGTGCATGATCAACACTATTTTTATCAAAAATCCAAACCACATTATCATGCAAGCCCCTAAGAAGAAAATTAATTTTATCCTAACCAAGAACTTTTACATTCAAGTATTGTGCAGACATTTGTTCCTTGTGAACTGACAGACCATTACAGACCCCGCTCTCTGTGCATTGGCTCTCCACCTCCCCACTAGAACAGATCTTTTTCAAATGTTTTGTCCTCCAAAAGGTAAAATACTTTCCCAAAGTTTCACAGACATCAAGGTTTGAGCACCCCTTATAATGCATTTTAATCACCCCATCTTCCCTTTTGAACATATCTCTCCAGAAATCTAAACCGCTGAGTCACAGCTAGTGTTGTGTGAAGGAGTGCAGGATACAGCGAGCATCACAGTGCCGCTATATTTACATCCAGTGAAGTCCATCCATTACTGATATATGACAAGAGATTAGATAAAATGAATTGCTCTGTATTAGTTCCTCTTTTCTACAAGGTTTCCTATTCTTGGTGACAAGTCTTCTAACTTACAGAATTAATAAGAAGTGAGCTATTTTGCAGACTACTTTCACATACAATGTAAATGCAAGCTATTTGTTATCACATGTCATAGTTTTGTGGCTTATGATTCCACAACATAACATCATGCAGTGCACTGGGAGTTAAAGAGTTAATACAGCAGGTCCAATCTTGGAAGAGAAGAATGAGTGACAACTCTCAGAAGACTTCGCTTTTTCATTTTTGTCTTCTGGGGAGAGAGAAAAACAAAGCTGACTAGAAGTCTCAAGACTATATCTTTGCTTCCTGGTGGATAAGAGAACAGTGATTTTCAGAAAACTCTTTTATTTGATTTATTAGCTCCAATCCTAATTAACTTGTATTTTTGCTATTATAATTAGTAAACTGAGTTTGTTTTCCTCCTCAAATCGTTGCTGTTGTTCTGTGTTGTTGTTGTTTTTTTTTCCCTTTCATTCCCTTTCCCTTTCTCCCCCTTTTCAGGCCAGTGGGCCAGTGGGTCTGCAGTCCCTGACACAGATCTACAGATAAAACTGTGACATACATGCCTATTCTTCTTTTACATTTTTGCCAGAAAATAATGCAAATTTATTCTTGTCATCTAGAAATATGATAATGTTGACATAGAACCTGATCCTTAGAATAATAACGAAGCAAGAAAAAAAATCACAGAGCAGGAGATGGAACCTCAAATGCAAAAAAAAACCCACCCTACCCTTCATACTGCAGAGCACAGCATGTGGCCAGCAGTTGTTATGAGCAAAAAGCCCTCCGTGTATTGATGTGCCAAATATCTACGTGCGCCTAGATCTCACAAGTACAGAACAACCAATTAAAAAGATTGGCATACTTATTTTAGTACTACTGCCTTTATCAACACCTATCAATCTCTCTAAACATTATCTTCAATAACTGCAGAATTTAAATTAACTGTTAATATATGCATTACTTGTAAAAATGTGTCAATGGTTTACAGGCTGGTTCAGCCCAGATCTGTGACTAGCGGAGCAGAGAGATTTCACAAAATCTGTGCCCCCAGAAAAGGAAACAGGGGACCCCAAAATAATTAAAAACAGTGGCAATGATCTGAGGAGAAACAAACTAATTTACTAAATATGGTATTGAAATGCAAGATAACACACCATGATACAATACAATTAGAATGGAAGCTAATAAATCAAACATAATGAGTGTCCGAAAAGTGGGTAGGCCTCACTGTAACACTGAGGTGAGATGCGCAGTCCAGCTGAGCAGCAGGGAGCAGAGCCTGACAAAGAAAAGCGCATCAGCTGACCTTGCCAAGGGTTATATCTCCTCTCTGACCACAAAGCCCCCCTGGGGTGTGTAGTTCCTCTTCTCTTTCGGACAAGTACCTGGAACTGAAGCATTAACACTTTAACTCCCAGTGCACTACATGATGTTATGATGTGGAATATCAATAACCAAAAATCAAAATCATGACAATATGTTAATTTTTTCATGAAGAAATTTGAACTTGAGTAATTTAGGAACAACCCTGTAAAATGGCTGAGAGGCCATGAAGAATACTGCTGTTTTTCTTCTCTAGATATCTTCTGTTTCTTCAGTGTGAGTCTCACTTCAGTTCCACGCAACTCCATGTATTTAGCCCTTCCCACATCATCACAGGGTGTCCTCAGTTCCCTTGTCCAGGTCATTAATAAAGCTATTAAACAGAACTAGCCCCAGTACTAACCCCTGGGGAATACCACCACTCATGATGATTGCCAGCTGGATTTAACTCCATTTGCCACCACTCTCTGGGCCCAGACCTCAAGTCAGTTCTTTATCCAGCAAATACTACATGTCGCTGTCCAAGCACAGGTTGCCAGATTCTCCAGGAGAATACTGTGGGAGACAATGTCAAAGGCTTTCCTGAAGTCTGTGTAGACTACGTGAACACCCTTCCTTCATCCTCCTGATGTGTTACTCGATTGCAAAAAGAGATCATGTTTCTCAAGCAGGACCTGCCTTTTGTGAACCCATGCTAGCTGGGCCTAGCTCCCCAGTAGTCCCACATTTGCTGTGCAATCTCATTCCAGATGATCTGTTCCACAACATTCCCTGGCACTGAGGTCAGACTTACGGGCCTGAAGATCCCTGAATCCTCCTTACAACCTTTCTTGTAGATAGGAATCTCATTAGAAAGTCTCCAGTCCCCTGGAACCTCTCCAGTTGACCAGTAATGCTGGTAGATGGAGGAAAGCCACTTGGCAATTATCCCCACCAGCTTCCTTAGCACCCTCCAATGGATCCCATCTGGTCACATGGACTTGTGACAGTCCAGGTGGACTAGTAGGCCCCTACCTACTTCCACTTGCATCATGGGGGTTTATTCTGCTCTCCATCCCAGACTTCCAGGTCTTTCAAGTAGAGAAGCCATTAAGGCATTTCCTTATCTTCAGTTGTCACATTCCTTGCCTCATCCAGTAATGGATGGAGATTCTCCTTAGCCATCTGCTTCCTGATCATATATTTGTAAAAATGTTTTTTGTTCTCTTTTTTGTTCTGGCTAAGTGGAGTTCAAGCTGGACTTCTGCCTTGCTCATGTTCTCCCTGCATATCCCAACAATGTCTTTGTGCTCTCTCCGAGTAGCCTGCTCCTTCTTCCACAGGAGGCAGCCTCTTTCTCCTGGAGCTTCAGAAAAGTTCCCTGTTCATTTACATCTGTTCTCTTCCCTTCTGGCTCATCTTGCAGTACACAATGGGACTGCCTGCTCCTGTGCCTTTGAGACTTACTCCTTGAGAAGTGTCCACTCATCCTGAACTCCTTTATTCTTCATAACTGAAGTCCAAGGGGCCTTCCCTACCTGTGTCCTGTCTAGTTCAAAGTCCACCCTCTGGAAGTCCAACATAGCAGTTTTGCTTCACCCCTTGTGACCTCACCTAGATTTGAGAGCTCTGCCATTCTGTGGTCACTCTGTCCAAGACAGCTCCCAACCTTCAGATCTCCCATCACTCCTTCTCTGCTTGTGAACAGCGAGGCATCTCTACTGGTAGGCTTACCAGCTGTATCAGGAAGTTATCTTCCACACGTTCCAAGTACCTCCTGCTGGTTCTGCTCTGGATTCTTTCCAATATATATCAGGGAACTTGAAGTTCCCCAAGAGAACAAGAGCTGGCAATTGCATAACTTCTGCCAGCTGCTTGTAGAATGCCTCATTTGTTTATGTATCCTGGTTAGGCATCTATAAGAAACCATCATCAGGATGTCAGTCTTGTTGGCCCTCACCCTGATCCTTTATTCAACTTTATCTTTCTCAGCCCCAAGTTTAATAGCATCAAGACATGAAGAGCCACTCCACCAACTCTTCTTCCTTGCCTCTCCCTTCTGAAGAGCTTATAGCCATCCATTGCAGTACTTCAGTCATAGAAGTGATTCCACCACATTTCAGTAATAGCAGCCAAGTCATAATTTGCCTGTCACACAGCTCCTTCTGTTTGTTGCCTATGCTGCGTGCATTGGTGTAGATGCACTTCAGCTGAGCCATTTCCCTGTCATCATTCCCACTAACATTATCTCTAGCAAGCCTGATTTTGCCCCCCTCTCCACTTTCATGCCTAATTTAAAGACCTCTCAATGAATCCCACCATTTATTTGACTAGAATCTGTTTATCTCTTTGAGACAGGTGAGACTCACCTGCAGCCATCAGGCCAGGTACCAAGTAAACTGTTCCATGGTAAAAACAAACAAACAAACAAAAACAAAAAACAAAACAACAAAAACTTGAGGATTCTTGAGGTTGCACCAGCCTCTCAACCATGTATTTATGAGATTGGTTTTCCTGCTCCCCTTAGTATCCCTCATTGCCACTGAAGGGATAAAGGAAAACACCATCTGTACTGCTACTCAATCAATTAACTGTCCCAACACCTCTAAGACCATTTTGATAGCCCTTAGGCTTCTTAGCAACTTCACTGCTGGCAGCCTGAAACTATCAGTAAGGAATAATAACCATAGGGGCAAACCAGAGTCTCCTAGAAATGTCCTTAACCCAGGCCCCAGAGAGCCAGCATACTTTCCTTCAGGTACGATCTGGCTGATATACAGGCCCTCCATACGTCTCAGCAGGGAACGACCCATAACAATTACCTATCTTTCCATCTTGGCGGAGGCAGTCTAGAGGTACAGAATAGACATGAAACTTTTTCCTAGACAAACCTACCACTGTATATAAACTATCAAAATATATATACAAATCCATCTTATTTTTCACATCTGATAAATTAAGTAACAACTCTTTTGAAACTGTCTACTTCTTGTATCCTTAATAAAAATTTTGTATTGCCCAACACGTAAAAACTCAACTGCTGTCCCCTCATCACAGTAACGTAGTGTCTTTTAGTCTGTATTTCCAAAAATTTCCTTTCCTGAACCACATTGGTGTTCGTTAAATTATATATTTTCTGTTCTTAGCCTTACATGTATATAAACTTTTTTGCAATTTCATTGACTATGTGCAGATATTTAACTCATGAATCACAGCTTGAAATAGAATCAGTTACTTACTGGTATTGAGGTAAAAGTGGATTTTGAAAATACTCTGTAAAGGAAAAACATATTTTTGTAGAACTTCTATCAGAACTCTTTTTAAATTCACTGTGTCTGCTAAATTAAGCCAATATTCTATTATGCAGGGCAGTCAGTTATATTTAGAAGAATAACTAAACTTTTACATGTCTTTTTGAAATGTGGTTTTATGGTTACTGGGGGAATTCTGCTCAGTTCAACTGAATAAATTACCTCATTAATGTTAGTAACATAAAATTCATTTCATTACAAAAAGATTGATTTTTTTTTCAAAGGATTTGTTGTCTCATAAGTAGTGATCCCTGCCTTCCTTTGAGAAATACCGAGATTAAATTTCGTACTAAAGCAGTTAGAACTGTATTCCACACTTAAGAATTGATTCAGCTGTTTCTGAAATAGAGTCAAAATCATACAAATCTATCTTGTTTTTCAGATAATGTTCATGGTTTTTCCAATTTGCAATTAATGCGCTCATACCTTAGCTGCGTTGTTCCCTATGATCGAATAAAACTTTCTTGAAAATAAGAGTCATGTAAGGACAATCAGTTTTTTATGCACACACAGAAAAGTACACCCGTATAAACACATCTTGCTGAAGGTGTTCCCCAGCCAATAGCTTGTGGGAAATTGGAGTAGCTGAAGGAGAGGTCACATTAGGGCTTTCCTGTGTAAAGCCAAACATAAGATTCTGAGACCATTATAAGTAGGCTCAGAGCTGCCCTTAGGCAAAGTTCTAACAAAGCTAAAGTTTTACCAAAGTTTTAACTAGCAATAAATATATATATATAATAAAATAATGAAATAAAATAAATGAAATGTCAAGATTCAGAAAGTACAAGATCATCCAACATCCACTTCTTCTTTTCCAATGAAAACTGGTAATTTGTCTCAATATTTTCTTCTTTTTTCCCCTAGAATTTCACATTAACCCCATAAATTACCTCACAGTTTTTATATCTTCTTTCTCCCATAGACAGAGCCATCTTCCCTTCTTTTCCGTCTACAAAATTCACTCCAAAAGTATTGTTTTCTGTCTATTTCCATGAAAACTGCATCAAATACAAGAGCACAGTCACAGTATTCAGTAAAGCAAATTCTCAGCTACAAAACACTATTTTTCAAGATACTCACCATAGTTACTATGCATTTTTAGCCAGTCATGAAAAAGAGCCTGCATGCTGTGCTCATAACTATCTTCATCAGTAGATGTGTGTATGGGAACTACTGAATCATGGCCTGAACCTCTGACTGATCACCTGAGGCGAGCAATGAGTCAGCCAGAGGAGCACAGGTGAAGGCAATTCACCTGAACTGCTGGAAGGGGAGCCTCTCCTAGACCCATTTAAGAGCTGACTACCAGTGGGGAAGGATCTCTTCTGGAGATCCCTCCTCTGGAGATTTGCAGTGAGCCCAGGATGTGGGTAAGCTTTCTGTATATTCTCTTTTTGTTATTACAATCTGCTTTACCTAACTCTCTTGTTTATTTCATAATTATAGCATCTTAATATTCATTGATTATATAATGTGACATACTGCCACTTCCACCATTGCTGAAACACACCACATGCTGCTTCACTGTTCTCATTTTGACAATTCATCCATAAACTTTCAGCAAGTGTCAACGACAACAATAGATGCCATTTTTTTTCCACATGGAGGAATGGAAGTGGCACACCTTTGCTTCATCTGCACTTCCATATCAAACAGAGTTTTGTCAGACTGCCTCTCTGCTGCCATTTGTCATAGGACAACAAAATGTAATGAAATATTGGTGAGAAAGTTCAGTCTCTATTGCAGTACTGCCAACGATCAAAAGAGGCATGATTTTCATAACAACCTGTATATGACTATTTATTTTTTTTTTCTAATTGAGTCCCATTTTCTATCCAAGGAGGTGAAATGAGTGTGAAATTAAGTCGTTGGCATATTAGTAGAGCACTTGTAGAGACAACAATATATTCTTTATACATTTCCTATATGCATTCTTTGTTTCCTGTTAAATAAGATATGTACTATTCTATGTAAGTAACATAGCTCCTTCCCATCTTTCCATTTAGAAATTTCCCAGAAAAACAGGATATCTGTGCTGTGCCTTTTTACTGGCCCATGAGTTTTGTACTTCCCTTGATGTTCCGACATCAATATGGGCAGATACTATCTCTTCTTACTATGCCCGGATGTTGTCTTAGATCTCAGAGGTCTCTTCCAAAAAATATCTTTTATCCTTTGATTTTCCTGTAAGCAGTAGAATTCTAGAAAAAAAATCATTGAGTGCTGATAATAAAAAAAAGACACATTGATGCCCAGAGTTCAAAATCCCTCCAGACAGCCTATATCAGCTGTCTCACATACTGGAGAAGATTTTCCAATGATTAAGGCAAAAGAATAACTCTGTAATGGATTTAATTCTGGTCAGTCTCTGTTCTTCAGTTATGAAACTATTAGCATTCAAATCCTACAACGATGGTGAAGTGTCTGGAAGTGTGAGAGGAGTTGCTGCAGTCTTTTGGTGTGCTCTGTGCAGAGGAGCTGAGAGGAGCCCTCATGGCAGCTGCAGCTCCTCACAGGGAGCGGAGGGCGGCGCTGAGCTCTGCTCTGTGCGACAGCGACAGGGCCCGAGGGAACGGCATGGAGCTGGAGCTGTGTCAGGGGAGGGCAGCTGGGGGTCAGGGAAAGGGGCTGCATCAAAGGGTAGTGGGTAAGAAACAGGCTGCACGGGCTGCCCAGGTGCCAAAGCTCGAGGAGCGTGTTGGGCAATGCTCTCAGACATAGGTTCTAATTGGACTAAATAGTTCTTGTAGGTACCTTCAAACCTGGGATACTCTATGGTTTAGGACACTGCTTATGGTTAATATTGTCCAACAGATATTCTTGCAACAATTAATTCCAAACAAACCTTTATTTTCTTCTTCCTGGAAACATTTTTATCAACTGGTATTCATTTTTAACTTTTTCTGAGGATAAGACTAGAGAAAAAGACACAGATCTCCTCTTTAGAGAACAAATCACTGTAGTAAGCTCTGATATAATATGCAGCTTTACATACTCCTTCCATTGTGAAGCTAAACTTATTTCAGGTGGTGCAAATACTGTGTGGAAACTTCTGCTTTGCTTGGAGAAATGAGAATTGTTTTGTGGAAAGGTCTTGTGAATCATCTGATTATCCATAGAAGATATTAGATGCGAAATATTCCCATATCAGAAATTTTGTAAATGAAAATATCAAATTTTATAATTGTTTACATCTGATTATTGCAAAAGAGGAAAAAGGAGACAAGAAAGAATGTTAAGAATACATTCATAATATAAAAGGTAGTCAATAAGAATTATCAAAAATTCACACAACTCAATAAGAAAATGAAGAAATATAAATAATATGTAAAACTGCTCCAGAGAATATTCTGCTTTTAAAACCAGAAGAAGAAAGGGGAGCCTAGTTACAGAAAGAAACTAAGGGCCGAAAATATTTGGGCTACAATACTGGCTTAGATAATACTTGTGCAACTGAGCATATGAACAGCAGACACAAAAAACATAATTTTATAGAATAGAGAATGAGGTGTTAAAAGCATGCACAGGAATTGAGTGCCCAGACAAGAAAGGGGATCAGGCATCTGAAATAACAAAACACTGATCAGGATAAAAAGCCGCAGTAGCCTTGGGAAGCCTAGAATAAGAAGAGTACAACAAGATGACAAGAGAATTTACAACAATATGGGCTTACGAGTCTGGGACTTAGAAAAGGAGACCAGGGAAGGAAGACAGCAAAGCTTTATGAAACAGAAGTAGGAAAAGAAACAATGCACAGTTAAGCGAAGATGAAGAAAAACACAGGTTGAAGACAAGGAAAAGTGGGAGACTAAAGCTAAATAAGCAGTAGACAATGTACCTGGTAACTTCAGATTCTTTTCATTTGAGTCTGATAATTTTCAGTCCCTATTGAGAATATTATGACTACAAGTCTCACTGTTACATAATGTGAAAGCACCATGAATTCTGGTAGATTTAATAGTGGGATGAAACTTGTATGTGACTCTTTTTGAGAGCATACTTGACAAAAACAGAATCAAATACCATTATTCACATAGATTAGATTTTTATCAATCTCATAGTTCACTACTGGTTTAGTGAAAATATTAAATATAATTTTATTACAGTGTACTATAGACTTATGTTCTTTGGTGTATAATCAATGAATATTAACATGTTATAATTACAAAATAAACAAGAGAGTTAGACAAAGCAGGTTATAATAACAAAAAGAGAATAAATGGGATGCTTACCTGTGTCGTGGGCTCACTTGTGAAACTCCAGCAGAGTGGATCTCCAGAAGAGATCCTTCCCCACTGGTAGCCAGCTCTTAAATGGGTCTAGGAGAGGTGGATTAAACCTGCCTTTCACTGAGGCCTACACTGCTTTTCAAAATATAATGGTAAATTCTTTTATTTTGGTTTTAAACAGAAGGAAGAAAGGAAAACTAAAGAAGAACTAGTATCAAAACTTGCCAGTGATCAGTGTGTTGGGGAAAAAGAATCTGTTACCTAAATGCCAGAAATTTAACATTCAGTCTTAAACTGTTAATCAAGCATTTGCATATTAATGTTCAGAATATATTTTTAAAGCAGAAAGTTACTCAAAACTTGGATTTGCTACAGAGGGAAAGCACACAGAAGTTCTCAGTCATTCATACTTCATGCATGAGCAGAAAAACTCAATCTTTTAATGAGGAAAGAAAAAAGAAAGGAAAAAAAGGACACATATATGTAAACAGATAGTTCTTCAGTACCAGAGTTTTATACTTTTCTGTTCCCCTAGCAGTTGGATGTTAATTTCTGATCTATGAATTTAAAATAGACTCTTTGCCCAGTTATACATGAATTTAGTTTTTTTCCAGAACCTGAATTGTTTCCTTGCTGGGCACACTGCAACCTTTGTAGAGTCCCTGAAGCAAGCTGATAATGATGTGTAGAACTATGTAGGGGTCCTTTCCTTGTACCATGTCCCAGAATATATAGCACTAATGATTACTATGCTGTTTCATGTAATCTTTAGCTATATGGCAGCCTGAAAAGCCTGTCAAGACAAGAAGCATATCAAATTTTTCTTTTGTATTTTTCCAACCAATCTGTTCCTTTTGAAAGGAAGAAAGAAAAGGAGAGAGGAAAGAAAAAGTATAAGCTGAGAATCTGACTGCCATTAAGCACTCCACAGAAAAAAATTGAAAGATCAACCTAGCAGTGTGCTTGTATTCCTTTATTAGAAGAGGAAGAGACTATTTAAAGGGTAAGAAATTATAGAAGCAACCACTTTTTCTGTGATTTCCATGGTATATCTATGCCTACTAAGAATTGTATACTTAACAAAGAAATAGTCTTATTGAAAGAGACAGTTACTCTTACAAACATCTTGGAGAAAACTTTTGGTAGAACTATCAACTGTAGTTAACTGAATGGTCTGGGGCAGTCGCCAGGGTCGACAGGGGCCCCTTGGCCCCTGGGAAACCATGGCAACAAATGACCTGAAGATAAGAGAGAAGTACAGGTTAGACCAAATAAGGAAGAAACAAGACATGCCACATGTCCATTGGTCAGAGACAATGGTAGTAGCCCTAAGGCATGGGGAAAGTTTTAAGAAGGATGTGCTCCTTGCAATTAAGGCCATTTTGCCGCTCACCATATTGGTGTCATGAAAAGCGTGCGAAACTGGCCGGGGCTGTCGGAACACTTTCACAAGGAGACTTCAGTCAGGGTCGCCAAAACAAAGGCGACAATCAACATTCAAGCTATGACCATTATGTTGTATCCTGTAAAAATTTAAATGCATGAATAAAGTATGTTGTCCTCATGGAATTTGATTGAGTTTTACATTTTACTGTAAAGCACTGTGGTGGTTTGGGTTTTGTTTGTTTGTTTTTTCTTTGTGTGACAGGTACTGAGATAATATTTAGTGAAACTTTGATTGTCTATTCAAGACATACCATTTGTCTATAGAAGATTCTAGGACACGAACTTGAGTGTATCGCTATCCTCAGAGTTCAAGCTAGCCCTTGTATTGTCTTTATACTCTGATAGATCAAGTGTATCTTTTGCACCGCCTGGGCAGAGAGCTCAGTTCTGTTCCTTTTTACATGCTACACCTAACAAGTACCATCATGGCACTTTGCAGCCCTGGGTGTGCGCTCATCACTCCCAACAACTAAACAGTGGTGTGCAGTCAACACTGTTGGAGCTGAAACCAGGGCATGGGAAGGGCTCAGTACTGACTGAAATGATGGTGAATAAGTTTATGCATTTTAATACACAGCCTAAACAGCTCTGTGAACAGTGAAAAATATGTGGCTGTGTTTTTCATTTTATAAAGAAATTTGAAAATGAGTTTCTGACTGCAGATAAAGTCATCTTTTCTTTTTTTAATATATATTTGCAACTCCATTTTCAGTCAGCATAAATACACTGGCTGTGAATTTCAAATTGTAAAGTATTGCAATCAGATATTTGACTCAAGAATTTAACCATGTCTCTTTACTGGTATTTTATATGACCTCTCTTACATGTGAAACATATTTCACTTCATAAGGAGGAGGTTTAGGTTGGACATAAGGAAGAACTATTTCTCTCGGAGAGTGGTCAGGCACTGGAATGGCTGCCCACTGGATGGCGTGCTGCGAGATGTGGTTTAGTACTTGTGGTGGCAATGGTGATGAGGAGATGGTTGGACTAGATGATCTTATAGGTCATTTCCAACCTTGTGATTCTATGATTCTATAGTAACATCTTATTTGCGTCATTGCTTTTTGGCAGTATGTACATTTGTGAACACATCTTCAATGGTACAGAAGAGTAAAATTTCATCAAAAATCTCAAGAAAAAATCTTGAGAGTTCACTAAGCATGGCAGAAACTGCCTTCAAACCAGACTTACGGTTATGCATGTTGCACAAAAGCAAATAGCCCACTGGTTTTGTGCTTTTGTTGCTCTCTTTTCTGTTTCAATATATATATTTAAAAAAAAAAAAGAAAGTTTTGCTACTTATATACAATAGCTATGTTACCTATGAGTCCTGCTCTGAAAGAAATGCCTCCTATTTTATCATGTTGGCCCACAGTGTCAGGGGTGAATGTTGGTGGTACGGCAGTAGAGGTTGAATCTTTCCACCAATACTTTTTATTTGTTGTTTCTGTGTGACAGACAGCAAGAGAGGCATACTGAGAAGTACGGAAGCATGGAAGTACGTATGAAAGTTGTGTCATTTAATTCCTTCCTGTGGCAGAGGGGGAGAGGGGGAAAGATGGTAGAATAAATAGTAGCCACTGCCATTCATCAACAGCTGATTAAAGTTCATAGAGATCTCACAATGGATGTGAGCACAATGAGGTGGTGGGTGGTGTTTTTCAGCTGTAGCAACAGTGACAGTGGATCACATACTCTAGTGCAAATTGTTACAAGTATGACATGCAGGCTCTTATTCACTGCTGGTGAAAATGTACAGCTAGTGGTGGTAACTATGTTGAAACTACTGTTTCATAGCTGAAAATTTGCAGTATTAAATAGTGTTCTTGTGCTCTTTGTATCTGTTGTAGTTTCCACTGAGAAAGATAAAGAGCATGCATTTTTGGAGTGATATACATATTTTATATATGACCCAAGACAATTCTTCTAAAGTTAGTGCAGCCTACACAAGCTGAAATATTGGATATTCATGCCCTAATAAATAGCTCCATCTTCTATTCACTTGTATTCAGTGTTACAAAATGGAATTGTTAGGTCTTAAGATTTGAGTTGAAGATTTGTGCAGTTGCGTTACAAAAGACCAATAAAAGAACTAGAGTAAAAGGAGAAGAAAAAAAAAAAAAGAAAAAAGAAAAAAAAGATATATATATATAATATAATAATATATTAATAATAATTATAATTAATTATAATTATATTATTAATTATATTATTATAATTAATAATAATTATAATTGATATAATTAATAATAATTAATATATACATATATAATATATATATATTAAGGAAAAAAAAGTCAGTAAGAATGTCTCTAGTGGTTTTTTTTTTGGTTGGTTGGTTGTTCTTTTTTTTTTTTTTTTTTTTTTTGCTGTAGTTTTATTGATATTGACATTCTCTATCGGACATAACACCCCAGAGAAAGAACTGTGGGATGCTGCATATAGAGTCTTGTGAGAAAGGGGAAAAATTGTTATAAAACTTTGAATAACTAAAAACAGTTTTCTAAAAACTATAAATACAGCAATTGCTTATCTGGTATTAGGTACTTATTTTGAAATCTCTTTATTTTCCCCAACCTCCAATCCCATCTTCTTTAGTAACTTTAAAATAAACAGGAACTGTCTCACAAACATGAAATGAATATGAAAGAGAAAGGACGCATTACGAATCAAGAAGCCTGTAAACTTCTTGCAAACACCTCCAGAGGTGAAAGACTCTTCTGAGCTTCCAGATACACCCACAGCTACCAAGCTTGCTCACTGGACAAGATGGTACTTCTCAGTGCTAAGAAAATGCAGCTGTTGACTGGTTTATAGCATCTGACCTGCGTCAAAATGTTTGTACCTTGCTGTGTTGTCATAATAGAAAAATAAATGTAAGGGAAAGACATTACTGAATTATCTAGACTCTCCTATTTGTTCCAATTTAATCATTGGCCTGTTTTTCATCTGTCAAGACAGACAGTGCAGTGTTCCATTTATTCAACAGAGAAAATCAAATTTACCTATTTACAGGGAATTGCATTTGGACAGGAAGGGAGCACAGGAAATATATAGGAATGTAATTATTGTCAATTTAATCCATCATAACAGTGAAGGTGAAACTACTACAAAATAATTCTCTGAAATTCTATTAACAGTAGCTGTTGCAAAAATGCTTTACTTTTTCAATCTTCATATCTGACTATTAGCTTCCTAAAAAATAATGGCTTACACATCAATACATTGAAGATACTTTCAGAATTATTCAGAAATGACTCTCAAATTCAGAGACCCAAATTCAGAACTTATTTCGTGTGAGATTTTGCACTCTTACAGAACCTCAATGGGCCTGTGAAACATATTATGTGGGGTTAGATCTTACCTGCATGTGGAAAAATAAAAAATTTAAAAAAAAGAAAAAGAAAAAGAGAGAAAAAGAACATGGACTATAGTTAAGACACTGAGAAGTGAACATTCTACAAAAATCTGTAGAGAAAAAAATCTCTTCATATAGTTCAATAATCATAATCTAAGTATTCTAGCGATACAGATTACATTTCTTAGTGCAAAAACATGGCACTTGAGATGTGCTTTTAGTTTCAAATTTAACATTCATGAGTATGAGTTATTTGTATATTTTATATACATTATATATACTTTATATATTATTAATGCACATCAGTCAATAGGTCCATAGTCCAGACACTTTGTTCTGAAAATATTTCCACAGTGACACATAGATTATAACTGCCATGATCTTATAGGCAATGTATTTATATGCACTTTGACAGTATAATTCTCATATCCTACATCCATGGTTCAGTGTTCAATGGAACACATATCTGAATTTCTTTATTAGTCAAAAGGAGGTGGAACGTAATAAAGAATGCAATTGCATATGTAGCTGGAATTTTTCCAGCAAAACATGTATTGGAGAGGAGCTCTGCAGAGAAGTACATAGGTGTGCTTATGGACAATGAACCATGAGCCAGCAGTCACCCATGTGGTCAAGAAGGCTGCTGGTATCATGGGATATGGCCAGCAGGTCGAGGGAGTTGATCCTTCCCGTCTGCTCTACCCTTGAGAGGATGCATCTGGAGAATTTTGTCCAATTCTGGGTTCCTCAGTTCAAGAAAGACAGGGCATTTCTAGAGGGGGTCCAGTGGAGTGCTACAGAGATAATGAGGGGCCTGGAGCATTTCCCTTCTCAAGAAAGGCCAAGAGACCTGGGACTGTTTAGTCTGGGGAAGACTGAGGGGGGATCTTATCAGGGCTTATAAATAGCTAAAGGGCTTTGTGTGTTTTGTTTGTGTGCTTTGCTTTGTTTGTTTTACCAGAATACCTTTTTCTCTGCAAAATTTTCTTTCAGCAATGGTTTTCCTTCTATGCCAAGAACTTTCAGTTTCCCATGAATTGAGTGAAAATTCTGAGTTCTGACCAACTGTAACAAGAGTGGAAGAACAGTCATTACTGCTGACCTTTCTTTTGTCGTATTCTGACAGTTTATTACTCTTTGGAAAGGGAAACTGACACAGCAAGTTTCAGTTAAACATCTGGGTAAATAAACCAAGGGAGAGGTTAAGATGGACATGAATCTCCATGCCTTGTTCACTTTCTCCCTGCAGTGGCGGTACATATCTGCAGGTTAGGAATAGATCAAGAGATTCTTTTTTTCTGATCAAAATGAATTTTTGAAGTGTTTGTTAGGTGCAGTGTGTTGTTGCAAGATAAAGTAATAGATTGAATAGTGAAAATACAGTAATCTTTATACAGGAAAAAAAAAAAAGGATGTCGATTAAGGCACTACAATGTTCTACTTTTAGCAAATTCACAATAGTAATTTAAAAAATTGGCCAAATATTCTTTTCACAATCACTGAGTTCTGCAAAGAAAAGATTGTTTTCCTAGGAACAAAATCATATTTGCCTACTTTAAAAACCTTGTGAAAATGCCTTTTATTAAAAAAAAAAATGATATGGTGTTAGTGTAAGTTTATCATCAAACTAGGGATAGATAATTAGTAAATATAACATTAATTTCTTCCTTCTGTGTATTAATTAGAAGCTGTTTAAAATCAGAGAGCTGCATCTATTTTTCATCACTATTCCCTGCAAAATACAAACAGGATAAAGATAAGAAGAGGATTTCTCTGTTCGTCTGAGGGCTCAGGGCAGCAGGGAAGTGGGCTGGAAGATGGGGTGCAGGCCCACAGCTCCCAGGGGGTGGCAAGGGAGCCAGGAGCAGGGACAGAAGCCGAGGACAGCAGGCAGGTTCTTCCCAAAAACACAACAACATATGGTGACAAGACCACTGCCAGTTGCATCCAGTCAGTCTGGTCAGTTGGATGTGCTGGACACAGCACATAAGGCCTGGGTATGCAGCCCGTGCAGCTCAGGTCAGGACTGGAGGCAGGAGCTGGATGCAGCTCCTGGAGGGGCAAAATATTATAATGCACATCTCTATACTGAATTATTCTGACTATTCTGACTGAAATCACAGTCAGCATACAAAAAATGTCTTCCATCTGAGGATCTTAAGGGAAGGGAGTATGGGGCTTTTATAGCATCTTCATTTGACAGTTTGAATTTATGTCCCTTTTCCTTTTGTAAATTCAGCAGATTTTTCAGAGTCATTTTTCAGACTGGAAAAAGATATATCATGTTTGTGTGACCATAGAATCATAGATTATCCCAAGATGGAAGAGACCTAAAAGGTTCAACTCCTGGCTCCATGTAGCACCATGCAAAATACCAACCCTATGTCTGAAAATGTTGCCCAAACACTTCTTGAATTTCAGTAGATTTGATATTGCAACCACTTCCTTGTTATCTTGACCTTGGTTAGAATAATTTTCCTCATAGTAATCCAATGGTCCTGTGTTTTGGGTTTAGGATGGGAATAGTGTTCATAACACATTGATTTTCTGGCTGGAAGGACTGGACTAAATCCCCAGGGATCAGTGTTGGGCCCTATCCTGTTTAATATCTTTATTGATGACCTGGAGTAGGGGATGGATAGCACCCTAAGTCTGCAAATGACACCAAGTTCAGAGGAAATGTTTAATCTTACTGGGTGTAAAAAGGTCCTTCAGCACAATCTAGACAGACTGGATTTCTGGGCTGAAGCCAATGGGATGAAGTTCCACAAGACCAAGTGGTTGGTTTTGCACTTTGGCCACAATGATCTCCTGCAATGCTACAGGCTTGATGCAAAGTGGCTACTGTGTGGGGGAAAAGAACCTGGGGGTGCTGAAGACATGTAGCGTATGAGCCATGAGCCAACAGTGTGCTCAGGTAGCCAAGAAAGCTAATGGCATCCTGGCTTGTAAAAGAAATAGTGATGCTGATGTGCGGAATCAAACTCTATAACCACAAAGTAGTTATAAAGCAGGTACAGTTTATTCAGTGCTGCGCAGACACCTGATGCAAGGGGAATAGATCCGCCTAACTTGCACACCATCTAGAAAAATCGTGCTACAGATATAGGCCAAGCTAATACATAAGCAGTAGTTTTCCTGGAATTTGGATACATATTCATTACACCCCCGAGAGTTCCTTAGCATGCAGACCCTCTCCTCTTGCGTGTGTAGTGGGTCGTGGGATGAAGATTTGTTGTCTTCCTCACAAAGGCTTCTGACCTTTCTTGCTGTAAACTTCTGACCTTTCGGGGGAGCATCCCCCCAAAATGTTTTCTTCTTGCCCTGTGGACATCTAATCATCTCTCTGCCAAATGTCCTCGGGCTGTTCTCAAACCCTTATCTTTATGGCCTTCATCTCCCTCACTATCCCAGTCACAGTGTCTGCCATCCCTTATTTTCTAATAAGGTCTACATTCTTGCTTCTCTAGACTATCTCTAACTATTCCCCTTCACCCCCCTTATTCTCAGTCACCGTGAAGCCTTCGTGCCTTTTTACTTTCACTTATGTGGTCCTTCTCACCTTTCAATGCTAGTAGGAGCAAGGAGGTGGTTGACCCTCCATACTCAGCAGAGATCAGACCACACCTCGAGTACTGGGTTCAGGTTTGGGTTCCTCCCTGCAGGAAAGACGATGAGGCTCAGAAGAGTGTCCAGAGAAGGACAAAGAAGTCGGTGAGTGTTTTGGAGCACAAGCCTTGTGAGGAGCAGTTGAAGGAGCAGAGATTGTTTGTTCTAGAGGAGATTCAGGGGAGACATTATAGGTGATTCAGCTTGGAAATGAGGTAAAATTTCTTCTCTGAAAGAGTGGCCAGGTGCTGGAATGTCTCTTGAGGTGATCAAGAAACGTTTAGATGTTGTACTGAGGGACATGGGAGTAAAACTTGGTAGTATGTGGACAGCTGGACTAGATGATCTTGCAGGTCTTTTCCAATATTGATGATTCTATGATTCTATGATTCTAAATTATCATGTGTATTTTGGTTTATGCTTGGTACAACTGATACATTGTTGATACATTGTTCTTGTTTAACATTTTTCGCAGTGCATATTCATTTCCTCACATAAATAATTCTGTATAATGAATTTATTCACTTGCTATAAAAAACAAGCTAATCATTTGCTCCCACCTGTAAAGGATGAAACTGAAAGACTGCTACAGGTTTTGAACTCAAGTTGTAATAATTGAATTATAAGTCATGCCAAGAATCCACGGTTCATAGGAGATTGGAAAATAAACGTTCAAGCAAGCAAAACAAATCAAGATGCACTTGATTGACTTGGAGAGACGAAATTCCGGTAATAGAGTAATGATAAATCCAGTTATATGGAGACTTACTGAACCCACTGCCAAACTAAAACCAGGCATCTCTACGAAAACTTTCGTATCAGAGAGGATCTCTGGTTCTAAGTAACATTTTCAATTACAATTTATTTGTGTTCTTTGGAGATTTGGGTATTTATTTGTAGCACTTAATTACCCAGAGTAAGCCACAGCAGCTCTCCAGTAAATTGAGAACTGGGGATTCAGCACCAGGCCACTTCTTAGGTATGCCTTGCAAACTATACACATTTCCAGCATTGCAAAAAAAATTGTCAGGAGTTCCTCTGTGTCTTCTAATCAGTAGCTATTAGGGCCTAGCTTGGATCACTGTGAATTTGAATCGTTTTCTAAAATGAAGATAGCTGGTTTAAAGAGTTGCAAACTGCAATGTATGCAAACTTTCTGCAAGAGAAAAAAGGGAAACGACCACAAAAAAATATCTTTTGGAAGGCTCAATACAAAATATTTTGCATTGACAAAATGAAAACAGAAGAAAACAGCACATTCTTTTCATGTATACATAATTTAGAGCCAAAGCCTGAGTCCAAGTGCATAAACAAGTAAAGAAGTTAAACACAAGAGGAAATACTGTAAATTAAATAATTTTTCTCACATATACAGAAGAAGCCTCTCATAATTATTTCTACAGCTTTACTGTTGCAATGTCATTGCTGTACATTTCTTGCAGAAAGACTGAATGGTTGCCTGGTTGATCTGAAAAAATATCCAAGTCTGCCTCTGTCAATGTATTCCTTTCTAAAAATACTCAGATCTCTCATGAAGGCTACATACAGCAGTGACACTAGTTCTTCTGCAGGCTAAATCATATGGTGTCTGGTTGACTCAGAGAAATTCAGACAAAAAAACAAAAACAAAACAACAACAACAAAGACCATTAGCTGAGAAATGTGTAAAATATCTGAATGAGAGGATGTCTACATAATTAATATATTACTGTGATTCAAATCAGCAGAGTATGTAGAGCACTCTAAAAGAATAAATACACATAAGATAGAAAGACAGCACTACTGATGAAATGCTTTAAGTGATATAGAGAATTTCCCCATTTCCCCTCGTATTTCCCCATGTTGGATAAAAAATGTCCCAGGAAGGGCTAGAAATAAATGCCTCAATCAAAAAAAAAAGTTAAAAAAAAGAGCAGTGTTTTTTGTTTTGAGATCTTAAAAGAAAAATAACATAAGCATTCTTCAGAGATAAATCTTGAACATACTTCTGGAACAATACTTGGAACATAACTAAACTTGATATATATTTCTTTCTAGCTTCTTGAAAATCAGAAATTCATACTTAGAAGTGTGATGTAGTTGAGTTTATGCAGTAAGAACTTGCATAAGGAAGTTTAATTTAAGAACTGTCTTCACATGTCTGAATCAAAATTGTGGTTATTAGTTACAGCTCCTGAAATCTTATGTACACCCTAACATGAGCACTTTCACTGATGAACTATGTGCTGTAGACAGTTAAGTGAGTGTTTAATCATATTTGCACTGTAGTTCATAAATGTAGCTGCAGAAAGCTTTTGCCAGCTGTGAATGAAATCGTAAGGTCTAAGAACAACCTGTGCAGGCTAACACAGCACACACAGTTGCCATTTATGCTGCTGTATACAGTAAACATGGCTGCTGCTGTTATAGTATCTATGTTGTTTTTAATTTCTCAAGTAATGTAAAATATGCCTGCGGAGTGGAAAAAAAAAAAAAAAAAAAAAAAAAAAAAACAACGAAAAGGAAAGGAAAATCCAATATCAATTTTCAAACATGGATACTTTTATTGAAAAATTAATGAATGTGAATTTTGGAAATAAGTTAGTTGTGATGCAGTGATTCCTAAAGATAATTAAAAATTAAATAATAGGAATTACATGTACTTTACGTAGTTGTGAAATCTTTCTAATTCTTTTCAGAATTAGGATAATTCAGAACGAAAAGCACTTAAAAAAAACCCTTGGTACTGCTTAGATAAATAAGGTTACCTTTGTGTAAATTACTGCTCTCCAAACTCCTTTTTGTGATGAGTACATAAATGTAGATAATGGATACAACTGAATATTAGTGAAAAATCCATAAATTTAAATGTTTGAATAGAAAAAAAAAAAAATCACATGGTTAAGAATAAAGATATAAAAGTTTAATGTATCTTAAAATACTGTATCTGAAAAATAAACTGTTAATTCTGATGTTTCTTTTACAAACTAGGAAACTGAATCAACACTTTTTTGACATTGGCAGAAGGCAAAAAGTGTCCATGTTTTGCTATATATTTTGAAAATTCATTCTGGGCAATATTTCTTTTTTATAACTCTTTATAAGCGGATGGTGAATGTTTCATGACCAGTAATGTGACTGACATAAAAACCATTTACTTGCAATATGTATTATGTAAAAATATATTGAATACTAATCATTTAATTCTATAATTACACTAAATTAAATCATTTTTTTAAATAAATTCAATTATTTATGTTTGAGACAAAACCATAATTCTGGGTGCAAATGTGGCATATGTGGTGATAACAATAAGCAGGTCTTCATATCTAAGTTTTTTAAAGTAAATATTCACTCAGTATTGGAAATATGTTTTATTTTACTGTGCAAATTGTCATGGAAGGGCGTAGGCAGATCTACTATCACTGAGCAGATTAATAAAAAATTATCATACAAAAAACTTATCAAATAAATAAAATTATCATATGGATTATTATTCTCTGCAGTTGGAGAGGATAAAAATGAAAAAAGAAAAAAAAAATTAAATTTTTAAAATATTTAACTGCCCTTGCCTTCATCATGACTTTTAAATCCACAAATACTCAGCTTTATGTAAGATCACACAATGTATTACAGTACCAAAGGCAGAATACAAAATAAAAATTATCAGTTTGCTCGCATAAAGAGAATTTTCCTGTAATAATCTGGGAATTAGAGTGGTGTAGTCCCTGGGAAGGTTTGTTGTCAGGTTAGCAGATCTCTTAACAATTTGTTTCAAATATCTCTTAGGAAATAGTTTTACCATCGAGGTTTTTCTGACTTCTACATCTGAGAAAAGTTTAAAAAAAAAAAATTAAATGCATAGATTGAAATGAAAGAAAGGAAGTCTCAACTCCCTTTACTATTTAGACATTTTAAATTAAATACTGATTAAAGTATGGACTGGAATACAAGCATTCACACACAGGGATTTATGACTGGAATGCTGCGAGGAGAAAAGCATCTCAACCCACTGCATATTTCAAAACAAATAACTTAGAAATGAAATTGCTGAGAGACGTGATCTTGTGACCCTATTAAAACTTTACTTCAGTTGCCTGGAAAAAATAAAAATAAAAATTAAATTAAAGTGAAAACACATCTTTATATCAGAAACTGACTTTAATTATCAAGTACTTCTGTTTTTCCCAATAGATAATTGTTCCAGGTCATGGCAGATGGATTCTCAACGTATTTTCCTCTGTGGAAAATTTAAATATTTTTTTTCTTCAGTAGAGGAATGTCAAAACTTTTGTCTCAATATTAACAACTGAGATCCCAAAATGAATCAAGGTAATCAAGGTAAAAAAACTTACATTATGGTATTATGACTTCTAAGAAAGCCAGCTGTTCTGGGGCAACTGGGCCAGAGGAAACACGGTAGAAAAAGGAGCAGAAACGATGGGAAGCTTAGTATTATCAATTCACCATTCAATTGTGCCACAGCATATCATTCTATTGGAGTAGGTACAACCCCCAAATCTCAAGACAAATTTTCCCTGGCTGAATATTTCCTTTTTTTTTTTTTTTTTTTTTTTTTTTTTTTTCTACATTCATACTTGTTTCACATTCTCCAGCTCAGGAAAGTATTCCTTATCCATGTTTGATGAAATCATATCAAACAATTTATGCTTATCTGTATCTCAGAATAACTGATCTTTAGTGTAACACCATCAAAAGCAAATTCTAGTTGTAGTTTTCAAATACATTATGTATTTGAAAAAAAGTAATATATAGTAGTGTAGCATTCAAATACATTACAATCCTTCTGGTCTACATTTGCAGCTCTATTTCAAAATGCATTTTTCTTATATCTGTACTTGTGTAGCTCTGCAGTGTTCTGCTGTGCTTCAGGATTTTTTAATCAGATGCTAAGCTCTTGAACTATGTGAGTATCCAGTGTAACTCTACTGTAATTAAGGCATATTAACTTCTTACATGTTACTTTTTCTATCTCCTTTATGTGTTTCAGAGTATTTTAATTAATGCCTGTTACAAGAATTATAATGTGCAAAGCATACTATACAACACCTCCAAGTGGGAATCTAGAAGTTGCTGTTGCCAACTTTAGAGAGCTGCTCTAAATTTTTAGAGAGCTGCCTTTTATTTCACTATGTTGGCCAATGTCAAGAAAACCCTTTTTTCAACATACTTAACAAAATTTCAGCAAGGAGATTTCATTAGGGAAAAAAAAAATCACAGAAAATATAGCTAATTTATAATTAATATAATTAATAATACCAACTGAAAAGTTAACTCAGTGTATGCGGAACTCCTGCTTCAGGATGACACAGAAATCTGGAACAGAATTCAGTGCAATACTGTAAACTTTGTTTCCAAACAATAAAAATCTTATTGCTGGTAGAACAGATTTATTTGTCAGAAAGTTAACTACAGCAACAGAAACACTGGAATGGTTATAGGTATTGTTGTATCCGTGGGGCAGTATTGTTGCCTCACAGGCCAGCTTTCATGCTCTTTAATAAAATAGGCATAATAAAAGTTTTATTTCCCAAATACACCACAGAGCTCTGACTGAATTTTTGTATTCTCAAAAAAATATGTGGCATTGAAGTCTTTGTGTAGGTTTTGTTTTTGTTTTTGTTTTTTCCCCCAGTGGTAACTAGAAGAACATCCTCACCCAGATTGTGTTAACACTTGTTTCTGCCTTTATTTTTACATGCAGGTTTGTGTGCTCCTAAGAGTACAAGAGGCTTTGTAAAGTATAAATGTGGATATAAAAATGTGATTTTCAAAGATGGACAGGGTATTTAATGATTAAACAGATGCAATTTACATAGTATTTTCAGAAACTGAAACAATTTCACCAGACACAACAGCACTGAAGAATGTACTGATGAACAATGTACAGAATTTAACAGTATTTGTGGGATTTACCAGTAGTAGTGGTTCAGAGCAAATGTCTATTATGCATTGATTCAAACATACTTGACCAAATATGTTTCCATGGTTTATTGTGTAAGTGAATGAAGTTTAATTTACACTAATGTATGACTCAAAAGAAAATTAATGAATATGTTTCAGGCCTGCTCATGCTATGACATTTTCTATTAATAGCACTCTTCAAACTTGGCACTGGGATTCAGTCTTTCCTTCACATGTCAACATCACTCTCATGCCTTCCTCACATTTTTGTATAGGGGTCTAAAGAGCATTTAATTGTACAACATCTGAAAATGAAAACAGAAAAATTGTCTTGGACAGAGTGCTGTATTTCTGATGAAATGAGAAAGCACAAAATTTTAGAAGCAAATGAAAGTTCTGAAACTCTGGAGAACTTGCTATAAAGTTTATGTGTGTATACTTTATATATAATATCATATTGTATTATAATATGTATATATACCATATTTCTTCCTCTCATCTTGAAACTGCAGTATTGATGTAAATATTTGATTATTTTTCTCTAGAAATTGAACAAGTGCAACTGTTCTAATTAGCAATGTTAATTTTTGCAGATCATTCTGCAGCTTTGCAAACAGTTGACAGTGATTACTGCTGGTTTAAATGCCTCCTGGGTTATATCTGATCTCAAATGAGTGTAAAAATTGTAAGTACACAGAGTTAATATATGCGTGGACAATTGCTCATCCACATCAAGAAAGATGGGCTTTTGATGGGGCCTCTTTGAAGTGGCCTATTCTTCTCCCTCCCTGTTCCACGTATGTGAAAATCTAAGCCAATGATGAGTTTGTTCAAAAGTCAGATGCATCAGCGTGTGTAATGATTTACATGGCTATATGTCTTTTGTATGGAATATCTAAATATTTCAGCTTTTCTAGCTCTTGGTCAGTGTAAAATTTTCAAATAGTAAGAGGTTATGGGGGATTAATCTGGATAAAGTTGCAGAATCCTGCTTTGAGAGAAAAATAAATAAATAAAAATCTATGTCAACATGTTTCACTTAAAGTTTCCTTCTTTGTCCTATTCTGATTTTCATTTTGCTTCTAGGTAATCCACATGGCTTTTATGTCTAGAAAAACATGTAGCAAAGCAGTTAAATCACTCTAGATTCACATTTTCAACTACTCCAAAACCATGCATAATCTATGAGAGAAGAATTAGAATTATACATTTAATCTGGGAAAATTAGTCTGATATCTGTGTACGAAACTGCTTTACATGGCACAAATATGAACCTAAAGATGTAGCAGTGCTTTCTGCTTGCCATGCCTTCACCAGGCAACTACTATCTGAGATTCTGCCTAGATGATTTTTAAATTCTGAGTAGCTTCAAGAGCTGGTTATGATATGAGTTACATAGCAGTTTGAAGAGCTCTCAATCTAATGATTGGGGTGAACTCTTTATCTTCAACTTCTCTTGCATCTCTTACTTTTTTTGGTTGTTTAAGCATCAGAAATTTTTTTTCTGATGTCTAATCTATAGTCTGTGTTGCAATAGGTTAGACACTCTTGAAGCTAATATGGAAAAGCTACAGCTGACATAACATTCTCAGAGATAAATAGAACAAAGTGGCAAAACAGCTTCCAATTTTGATATAAATAAATAACTACATGAATAAATAAATTTGTTTCCTTTCCCAAACCACTAATGCATCTTCATCCTGAGGAGTCAGAAAGAAATATAAGCACAGTTCAGAGAATGCAAGCAGTTACAGAACCATAGGTAGGGAACAGGAGTTGTGGCACATTTTGGGAATAAATCCTCTCCCAGTAGATGTGGTAGTCCTAAGCAGTTCTATTACTTCTTGGAATCTTAGAGGTGGGAAAATGCAATAGTTTGTGTAGCTGACAAACAAATCTAGAAAACATGATTGGGATGGAGTTGGGATAGCTGGTGTATTTATCATCCTACTGGTCTCACAGTACCTTAATGATGACATTTATCTGCAAAGTCCTTGTTTGTTTCCTACCTCTGTGGCATTATATCTATTTTTTTTTTTTTTCACTTAACACAGTAGAAATGAAAGCAACTGATGTGCTATCATTAACAGTTTCTGTATTTCTGTATTCTACTGCCAGGCAATGAAAAATGATTACTTGCAAAGAAAGTTTCTTCCTCTAGAGGATAGTTTGATCTCTAAGTATGGTTATGCATGAGAAAAGTCACTATGCCTCCTGTTTCAAGTAGAGGTCTCTGGCAGTTGGAAAAAAGTTGTACTTAAGAAATATTGCATTTACATTCAATTAATAGGAGTAAAAGTATTCTTGTACTTCAAATATTTCATATTAGTACATGATATTTTAATTTTCAGTTTTCTTTCCTTAAAATTCAAGATGTACTTTTCTTATTGGAAGTTCACTTATATGAAGTACTATAATGTTAAACTCATTATAGTAGAGCTAGTGAGGCATATTGAATAACAACTTTATCCAGGCTCTACTGCAATCCACTACAAGTAAACAAACAAACAAACAAGCCAAAATAATCTGTTTATATTGAGAAAAATAATTGAGATTCAAGTATCAGTATTTTTTACCTTTGAACATTGCTCAGCTTCAAAAGTTATTGAATAAAACATTTTACAATCAAGCAATCTGCTGCCAATTGTCCAAGTGCCATTAGCCACCTGGCTAAAATGTTAATCAATTTAAAGTACAACAACAAGTAATGTCAAATTACATATTAATAGAATGGAAGAACAACCTAGACAATTACAGAGAAAAATAAGTCAAATCTAATTCTTACAGTAATTTTCTAAAGATATATCAGACATTACATAGTTTGGCCATTCTGTGATATATGGTATTAGAAGTTACTTGAAAATGGTTGCACTCTCCACCAGATCTACAATTACTTCTTTTAAATGAGAAATAATTTGATTTGAGGGATAAATCTGCTGAAGATGACCTATCTTAGTTTTATCTTCCAAAGCTCCAAGCAGTGATCCAAAACACTGCTTATTATCATTAAGGCTTTTGTTTTTGGCTTTTACCAGAACATACATGCTTGTTTGAAAAAATCTTTTCAAATACACCGTCCCAATTCTACCACAAACCTCTGACAAATTTTGTCAAATGTCAGTACTTCTGAAGAATTGAGTCCTATGTTACATAGTATTAAGGACAAGACAGAGGTATCATAAGAAATCTGACAACAAAGTATTATATTCAGGAGTATTAGCCTCAAACAAATATTAAGTGTTTTCTGCATTTTACATAAATCACACAAGTTTTCAGACTTTCAGCAGAACAGAGCAATGTTACATGTGTATTTTCAGTGGAGGAAATCTTAAAGAAATTCTGTTTCCCTTGCCCAGGACACAGATGCCTTGTTCTTACCTCTCCATTGGAATTCATTGTTTCTTCAATCACCTCATTCTTTATGGTCCTGTATGGTCACCATAGGCCAATCACTGAAATGATTAAGGCTAAATTAATAAACTGTTCTCTCTACCTATCTTGAAAATAGGGAGAATGACACCAATAAGTCAGTTTACACAGAGGCCCGGGAAATCTCTCCATCTTTACAAATGGAACAAAGACATAAGTGAAGCAACCATTCTATATGTGATCAAAAATTTGTTTAACTATCTTTGAAGACAGAAAATATGAAAGCTCACCAGAAAATATTTACCTTCAGAGAGAGTGGGTGAACTATTGCTTAATCTTCAAAGAACATACTAGCAAAAAGTAATGAAAGCATGTTCTACTTCATTAGAGTGCTGTGGTTTCTCATATATCTCTTAAATTTTAAAAATGAACTTTATGTGACTAGCTGGCACAGCTGGCAAGATTACAGAGAAGAGACTTGCATAGAATGTTTTCTTACATTATTCATTTCAAGATTTAATTAAACTCATGCCTGTTAGGAATGGCTCAGGTACATTTCTTTCTGTCTTGGGGCAAAAGTGACAACTCAGTAAGCATTCAGTCTTCCATTTTTCTGTAATCATTCTATTTTATATGATACTGTGTTGAATCATTATGTTCATAATTTTCTCACATTATAGTCTATACACCTCTGCTGAGTTAGCAACAGAAGCTTATCAAGGTTCTATTACATAGAAATGAACTTTTCCTGAAATTTGACTTGGTTTCAGACAGTTCTATGTAACATCTCACAATTTATTTATTTAGCATTTACACTGGAGCAATTATCATAGCTTAGGAACTCATAAAGCCATTGCCTAAAATCACTTTATATATACATAATATTTTTTTCAGCTTCTTTTCTATAAAGACAATAAATACGTTGTGGACTACTGGGATGCAGACAGTTGTATCAAAAGAGGGATGGCCAGCAGAGCAGGAGAGGGCATTGTCCTCTCTACTCTGTCCTCATGAGGACCCACCTGCAGTACTGTATCCAGACCTGGGGACCCCAGCACAAGAAAGCTGTCGAGTTGTTTGAGTGGGTCTGGAGAAGGTCAATGAGATGATCAAAGGGCTGGAGTTCCTTTCCTATGCAGACAGACTGAAAGAACTGGGTTAATCAGCCAGAAAGTTTGAGGGCTAATTTTTAATCACCACCTTTTCCTTGTATTTTAAGTAAATATTGAATTTAAATAATTAGGCAGTTCTACATAATATGATATATTCAACTGTAAAAGTGCTAATAGTATTAAAAGCAAAAGAACAAAATGCCTCTCCTACAGTTGTTTTGTTTTGTTTTGTTTTTCAGGTAATAGTATCATATTTTAATATCAAGCATTTGTTGATATTAATGGATCACACTACACACCTTTGTGAAAATGTGTTCTTTAAAAGAGTGTTTGGTTTAAGTATTTTGTTTTGGGAAGCAGAAAACAGTTTGAGGAGCTGATGATCTTGAGCAAACCAGACCAACTTTACTGAACTTAAGTCTTAAGAAGTTTGTACATCAGCACAGGCAGATGCTGTAAGGGAATGCACTGGAATGCACTGTAGAATCATAACATCATCTGAGTTGGAAGAGACCTCTTAAGGTCACCTAATCCAACTGCCTTGCAACGAACATGGCAGCTTGTGCTGAGCCATGGGGGATGGGATGGAGTTAACATTCCAGTACAACAAGAGATGATGTGTAGTCTTGTGTTCTAGACAAGATTAGAGGCATCATGGCATGGAAGACCGAACTTCTCCACAAATAGGATGCATAGAACGCATCAAGGAAAAATTCATATTGCATCTATTTGATGCTGAATGAAACTGGAATTTCCAACATTTGAAGGGACATAATATTTACTCTCAATTCATGTTGTTTTTTGTTTTTTTGGGTTTTTTTTTGAATTTTATTTTATTTATTTAAACAGTAGATTTCCTATGCCATTCATTTTTTAGGCCATTACTACTAAAGTTTGGAAAGAACTGTGTTTCTACATCACGTGTAAAACAGTGCCTGGGCTTTCTGTCCTCTTTGTGCATTTGTGAAGCGTGTGACTGCATAGAATTAAGGTGTTATACATGTATATATAATTCTTTGAAATATTTTTATCTGGATTAGATTTTATCTGGATTATATTAGAATCTCTTTTTCAACAGACCTATGGGTTTTTTTTTTTTTATAATTTTCTCTTTTAGTTCTTCCTTTCCTCTTCATTTTCTTGTTTCTCATGATACTTTTTGCTTGTTATTTCTACAATGCAAGCAGTAACAGAGAAATAAATTCGCAGAACTTTGTATTTTATCTTTCCTTGCATGTTTGTTTTTAATTCTCTAGGAAAAATTTTGATACTTATCGCTCCTTAAGAGAAGCTGAGATGCATCATGTATGGTAAATGTATTCATAAGACACTAAAGTCCTGCTTAGGCTGTCTGAAATTGGATTAAATCTTTCCTGGAAATGAGGGAAAATAACTTCCTAGGGCTCTGAGGTTTTTCTATGTTTACTGTTTTTGTTGTTATTTTGATGTTTTTTGAGTTGGGTTACTTTTATTTGTTGCTTGGAAAGCATAATCATACTCAGTAAATTAACAGCAGGCTTTGTGCACCTCACATCACGTTTCAAGAGGAGTTCCAGAGATCTTGTTTTAGTCAGTGAAAGAACTATCCTTGTTGAATCACCCCATACCTCAAATAAAGAACTTGCTTGGAAGAGATAGGTTGTAGCCTACCTGAAGATAATGAAAGCTGGCTGAAAATGATTCAAGTTTGTTTGGAAAGTGTAATTAATAGAAGTAAAATGTCTTAGAACTGACATAAATAACATTACATTAAAGATACTATAGAAGAAAAAACATGATTGGAAGTATATCTTCCACCTTCCTGGAATTATTCTATAACCTCAAAAATAAACAACAAAAAAAAGAAAACCACTCATTCTCTTTTCCTCTAGAAATCTTCAAGCAATAGAAAGTTTTTGAGCAATATTGTTCAATTGCTTAAAAAATCTTGGTTGGAAAACATTAAGAAAGTCTCCTGTGACTCAAATAAAATATCATTTTGTGATTTGTAGGCAGCAAGGAGGCATATATTGTGCATTAATTTAAAATGAGTCTCTTCACCATCCGTTTTTAAAATAGTAATGAATGATGAAATATAGGAGATAACAAATAAGAAATGTGCGGGATGAGAATTTTCAGGCAGTGTTTTTCTATCTATTTCTATATATTCCTCTTAGGTATATCAGAACTCTTCATTTTATCACAATAAAGTAACAAGGAAAAAAAAAATGAAAAAAACTCCACATTCAAATAAGTTCATTTAGTGGAACTTGTAAAACCCAGAGTCATGAGATAATTCAAATTCCATCAGTGGGCTGGGAGAGAAGATGATGGTAGTTAATTTTCTTTGTTGTAAAAGAAAGCATAATTTTCAGTTCTTTTAAATCTGTATTAGCCACATGGGAGCAGTTATTATCTGCATAATGTACTGAGACATCTGCAGTAAGGCTTATTTTCATATTGGTCCCTCTTGGCTTAAAGTCACTTTCACTTAAATTGATAAAAATTAAATTACCAGTCATTTCCAGTTCACTATCAGTTTTCTCTAGTTGATATTTAGCAACCTACTGCTGTTGTATTACATGCTTTCACACTGCACATTTGTCTGCATTTCAGTAGAAGCTGATGTGGTACCAGGAATGACATCTGGAAGAGTACTGCTGGACCTGTGAGAAGTCTATAGTCACTGTCTATATTAATTTTATTTTTTTCTTCCTTTTAACCTGCACAGTGAGGTTAAATTCATTTAGCTATTGGATATTTACCCTCAGAACCATGTTGTCTTTTTATTCCATATCTTCCAGAACTGTACAGTGAGTTATACCAATAATTAAAGTATTGATACAATGAAGAACAATAGTGGTCCTGATATTAATGAAACTGTCAGACTTTCAACCCCATGCGCCAATACTACAGAATGACGAGTCTTGGTACTACATCTCACTAAGGCTACTGGCTCTCTTCACACGTACAGAATCACAGAATGACAGAGTCAGAGAATTGTAGGGTTTGGAAGGGACCTCTAGAGACCATCAAGTCCAGCTTCCCTGCAAAGCAGGCTCCCTGCTGCAGGCTGTGCAGATAGGTCTAAAGCTGAGTCTTGAATATCTCCAGAGAAGGAGAATCCACAGCCCCCACTGGGCAGCCTGTTCCAGTGCTCCATCACCTTCACCATTAAGTTCTTTCGCATACTGGTGCAGAACTTCCTATGCTGAAGTTTATGGCTATTTCCACTTGTCCTGTCCCCAAAGACCACTGAAAAAAGGGAAAGGGAAATGGAAAGATAGGGAAAAGGATAGATAAGGGATAGATAAGGGATAGATAAGGGATAGATAGAGGAAGGGGAAGGGGAAGG
>NW_024966777.1:0-7129 GCF_019238085.1 Lagopus leucura
CTCCTCACTTCCTCCCACGGCATCTGTGAGGGGGGAGAACAATATCAACCACTGCCTCAGGGATGTGGTCTCTCCTGAGGAAGGTCTCTGACAGCACTGCCCCATGCAGGTGATCAAACACCTGCCCTCAGCACATCTCTGCAGTGCTGAGCTCCATCCGCACCAGGGTGGTTAAAAGGTTCATGAGAGAACCAGCAGATTAAATGCCCTCAGGCCACGTTTGTAACTCCATCTCTTGCACTTCTACATGGTGTTTTTGTATCCTAATCCTGCAGTCACCAAAGCTGCCCAAGAACTTGAAAGCCCCACGACTTGCACTGGGCAGTATGTTCTTCCTGTGGCTGCACGTGCCCTGCTAGGATGCTGCACCAGCACCAAACTGTGTTCCTAGGAAAACAACCTTGCACTGATGACAGCAGCAGATGAAAGTGAAGACATGCTATGAGGCTGCACACAGTGCAGCATACATCAAACTGACCATCCTTCCCCTGCCCAGAAGGCAGGAAAGTGCTGCTGATCATTTTTTCCAGGCTTGTATTTCTGGTCTCTCACACCTTCTCACTCCAAATGCACTCCTCTGCCTCCTGCTGAACACTGTAACCTTCCCCATACGTGTTCTCCTCATTCCCTTCGCTGCATCTGACGTCCCTGTCTCTCCCAGGTCCCAAACCAGCCACGACTGTATGCTGTACATTGAAGTCCTGATCATGCTCAAAAGCTGCTGCAGGCTCTGCACTCTCAGCCAGAATGCCAGACATCACACTGCCCATCGAGAACAGCACTAGCTTGCCTACAGTATTTATGAATAGGTCACAGCTGTGACCTCATAAGAGCCCACAGGACACAGACTCAGAGAGCCCTGCAGCCCATACCTTATCGAGTTTGTCAACACTGGAGCAGATCGTTCGGAACTTGCTGTCTGGGACACCACAAACTGCAAACATCCCATCAAGGATGCGCCGATCGTTGACCTGGGAGACAAGGAGAAAGCCATTTACCAGAGCTCAAGCAAGTGCTTCAGATGAGCCCAGTTTTTCTTCTCTCTAGTTCTAAGCAAAGAAGAGAGAAACTAGCAGCCACCCTACCTCCATGGGAAACCTGTGCCCCAGAAACTCTGGGGTTCTGATGTTCAGGTTATCTCCCAGTGCAAATCCATGGTAAAACAAAGACAGCTCTAAGCATTTTCTAAACCTTCTCTAAATGCCTCTCTAAATGCTCAAGAAACCACAGTTGGAAGGGGGTAAAGTTTCACTGCGAATTAGGAGCTGGCAAAGTAAGAAAATAAAATTTGCAAGAATGTGGTGAGACAGAGTCAGCTAGAACAGCAAAGAGAAGCAAGGATGGCAGAAGAATCAAACTAACAGTTAATTGAAATCAGCCTATGGGGAGGCTGCCAACATTTTTTGCTGTTCACAGCTTCTGGGTAATTCCTCTCTCCCCATTCCTGGGGAGCTAAGCTGCCTCTCCCCCAAGAGCAGCCAGCTAGGTCAAGCTGTTAGGCTTGGGGAGAGCCATCTCATCCTCCTCCTGGAGCTGCTAACACTCAGCAAGAAGGAAAAGCAGTAGCACTGCAATGGGTTGACCTCAGCTGACTGCCAGGCACCCACCAAGCTGCTCTCTACAGGAGGGGAGATGAAAAAGCTTGTGGGTCTCGCCAAAGACAGGCAGATCATTCACAAGGTACCATCAAGATCAGGGCAGCCCCTGATCTCTTCTTGCAGTGCTCATGCTACCAAACCTAGCATTTAAATCCAATACAGGATCCAATACAGGGGCCTACGAATCATCTCATACGTGGATTTGTAAAAACAGCTCAGGAACAGACCACAGACTTAGGGGGATTAATTCACTATGTTCCCTGCACTGCCAGTACAAGAACAAAGGGACACTGGATACTTTAAAACCTTGCTGTGAGATCTTCCTTTTCCTTTTTTGACACTGCAAGTCAATTCCATGGTTTAATTATGTTCTGTAAGAGAAGGTAATTGAGACCCAGAGCTTAGCTGAATTCAACATTCCACGGGTAGCGAGAGCACGCGCAGTTAAATTAGATAGAAACAAAGACTGCCTGGGAGGATGTAACCCTCCAGCATCAGTATATCCCAACAGCCCCCCACAGAAGAAACAGAGTCCTTCCTACTGCAGACAAGTTATTCTGCTGTTCCCCATTGCTGGGATGCCTGCTCATCCTCAAAGACATTTTCTGTTGCCACTGGCCAAACACAACCCAGCTGCACTGGATCTGGAGAGGCAGTTCCTAAGCACAGCTCATCTCTGACAGGTCGCTGGGCAAGTAACCGAGCACAGGGCAGGGCTGGCAGCTCAGGGTGCAGCACCCAGCCCACACTGTTTTCCCTGAATAGCACAGCAACCCTGCTGACCTCCTACACACCAGGCCCTCCTACTCACTGCTTTCCTACAGCCTTCCCATCCCAGCTGAGCACCATGTGCTGCCACACCAGGGTAAGAGAGGTGTTTTGAAGCACATGGCAATCAGCCTAATCCCCATTAGAGCACTGCTCTTCCTCTGGAAGGGGCCTCAGTGCTGGGAAGGAGTTGATGGGAGGCAGGAGTTTGCTCATGGCACATAGGAGAAATCCCTCCTAAAGGGACCGAGATAGCTGTGACAAGGACAGGAACCCTGGGCTGGAGATTGTATTTAACTGCAGGCAGTGAATGTAAGAGTCAGCTTTTTTCTTGACTGCTGGATGTTTTGCAGGCGACCATGGCAGATGCCACAGAGAACTCTGCTAATTATGGCCTCAGGAGACCTCCTCGCATTCCCACCTTAGAGGTCCTGAGATGAAGCACAGCCTTTCAGCACACACACCACAAGAGGGCAGAGAGGCAAGATGACAAGTGCTCTGGATCTGGCCTCAGCGGGCAGGTGCTACAACCACACAGTACAACCATGGCTGCTTCCCACTGTGGCCCAAAGGCACCTGCCTGAGGATCCCAGTCCTGGCCTCACCTTAATGAGGAAGTCCCCGAGCTGCAGGTCACTCAGGATCTCGTGCACTATCTTCAGGCACTCAGCATCTGGAATCATCGGGTCAAACTGCCCCGCGATGTCAAAATCCTGAGGCACAAGAACAGGCAGAGAGGACTTCAGCACTGCTGGTATGGCTGCAGCCACAGCTTCCACCCTGCTGTTAAAAGCACTTTGTTTACAAAAGGCAGCAAAAACAGGGCGGAAAACAACAACAAAGACAGAGAGAGCATCAGGAACAAATAAACCAAACAAAGGAATCAGAAAGGAAAGGAGATCTTGGTCCTCAAAATGTTCTTTTTTATTTTCCCCTTCAAGCAAATCAAGATACTGGTAAGGCACACAGGGGGAATAAGACAGCAGGAGTGATCTCAACTGACATAAAACTAAAGTTTCAGCTGCAAAGACAGAAAATGAAATCAAAAACTCTGAGTGGCCTCCACCATGGATTGGCAGAAAAAGCACCAGTATGCACAGCTACAGCTTAACAGCAAGACGTTTCAATGCCCCGTGGTAGGAAAACAGGAAAGACATTCTGTTCACCTCCCATTTACAAATCGACAAACACAGTTTTTTATCAGATTTTGAGTTAAAGAACATGGGACATGGGACTGAATGGTGAGTAAATATCAGTGCAGTTTCACCGAGCTTCCAAAATAAAATGGGACAATGGAGAAGGAAAGAATTGTGATTGCATCAGTCAGTTCTCTGATAGCTGAACGTGAGGAAGGATGATGCAATCTCCATGGAAGCTGGGCAGGACATTGGGGAAAAAAGAAACCACACACAAATATCCAAGGGCTGCTCAATCACACTTAATAAAGATGCAGAAAAGAGCTACAAGGCACACTGGGTACCAGGGAGCAGCAAAGCAAAGCACCTCCAGGGAGAGCAGGTAACAGCTTCACCCACCTAGGCTAGGAGAGGAAGACTGCTCTAAACATTTCCAAAATGCTCATTTGGGAAAGGGAAGAAAGCAGTATGTAGGGACACCCATTTAAACAGGATACCACCTCTTGAAGAACTGCACTGGCACGAGGAAAAGTGAACTGTCAAACACAAGTTTTGCCCGGATGCAAGAAGACTCCCCAGTTAGCCTACAAATGAGACCTTGGAAATACCCCAAGTTGTCTGAAAAAGGAAATCCACCAAGGTCAGAAGCTGGAAGGTATCATCAGGAATTGCATGAGGAAAGAGAAATATTCTCACTTAAGTTTACTTGTAGCACAGAGCCCTTGGAGTGGTGTTAGCACAGTGGAACAAATCCATTCCTCAGGGCTACCACACTTGTCTGGGAAAGTCACAAAGGAAATTGCTTTCTTTGTTCTGTAATTTGGCCTCTGGGTTTTTCCTTACTTTGAAATAGAACGGACTAAGCATGGGATGGAAGCAATGGGTGCTGTGGCTAAGTCACTCATCTGGCAAGAGCTGAACAGCCGAGCGTGTGAGCAAGATGCGAACCAGATTTGGGATCCCAAGGGAATTCTTCCCCTCAACCAGACTGGCAAGCACTGTGAGATGGAGCAAGGAGCTGCCGCCCTCCACAGTGCAAAACACCACCCGTACCCAGAGGTCACAATGGCTCAGAGCCCTGGCAAGGCACTGCTCTGTGCTACAGCCAACGATCTCAGCCTCTCCCACTCTTGAGCTGCTTTACAAACCCAAAGGGGAACACGATGGAGAAGAAGAGCTTCCCAGAGCCGCAGGGAAGGTGGCTGCGGGAGAACAGCCACAGTCCTACATCCCCACCACCACTGCCCAGCCTCCAGCACTGCAGCTGGCCACACTCACACACTGGTAGAACTCCCTGTAGCGGCCCCTGGTCATGGCCGGGTTGTCCCTCCTGTACACCTTCGCGATGTGGTAGCGCTTGATGTTGGTGATTTTGTTCATTGCCAAGTAGCGAGCGAAGGGCACCTGCGACCACAGGGTTAAGGATGGGAAGGAGGGATCACCCAGCTATCAGTCACGGGCAGCGTTGTAGCCTCGCTATCTCCCCAGCACAGGCACATGGCACCACACGTGGCACACACCTTTGGTCAAAGCAACAGCTAAGAGATGCTGGACCAGCCGCAGCTCCTCAAGATCTCCACAAACACCCCAGATACAGCCCACACATCCCGCCACACCGACCTAATGGGCACCTTTCAGTGCTGCCTTAGGTTAGACCTCTCCTGGTCTGGATACCCTGCTGTAGAAAGAACTCCGCTCAGCAGAGATCTTCCTTCTCTCTACCTACCAGCATTATTTTGACTAATTTAAGCAACAGGCAGCATAAATAACCAAACAGCACTTCTGCACCCACTGTACCACGTTACCTTTTCACATTCTCCCTGCCTGGAGGGGGTCAATACCAAAGATTTGACCTCCCACCCTCCTCCTCCCTGCCGCTCTGGGCAGCGCTGCCACAGAAGGAGGGCAGCAAAGATAACAAAACCCCTCAGCACTGGCTGTTGCAGGATACAGTTAGGTCATAGCGCAGGGACAGCAGCTCTCCTCCTTGATCTTTCAAATCATAGATAAGCTTCGAGTCCTCTCCATATTTCCCCGTCAGCGTCTCCTACAAAAACAAAAAAAAAAGACACACGAACAAACAGCATCTTCAGTGTCAAGTGATGAACCCTAGAGCACAGAGAATAAAGAGAAAGGGAGAACACCCGGAAGATGGAAGGAGAACACTCAGCCATAAAGAGTGGCTTCCAAGTGCAAGGTCCCCATCAGCTCAGCTGATGTGTTGCACTCTCACTGACCTTCAGCTCAAACACTGGTGTGTCAATGACTTCTGCTCCATGGCGCTTGAAGCAGGTGATGATAGCACTGAAGACTCTCTCACGAATGGCCATTTGCTTGGGGCCATAGTCCCGTGTGCCCTGGGACGAGGTGAGGGAAAGAAAAGCAAAGAGCACGTTAGGTTAGAAGTACGTAGTGGCAGACAGATGTGAGAAGTGATGCAAACAATCCATTGCTTAAACAGCCAGAAGGATCAGGCCCGTATTTTGACAATTTGATATCATTAAATTCACCAGTATGGGTCCCTTTTTACTACTCCCCACTGTTAGGAGTCGCTGAATTATGGCAGTGAAAACCTTTAGGTTCACAGGCACACGTAACTCACTGTCAATTAACTGTTCCTTTCATTTTCAAGGGCCTGACAATCAGCAGAGGCAGACAGCAGGAGCTCCCCACCCAGGGGCGGTGCAGCAATGGGGGAGCTTGCAGCAGTGCACTGGCGCAGCTGGGACAGGCTGGGAACACAAACCACTTCTCCTGACACTCAGAGAGCCACAAAATCCTCATTCTGCATATTTGAATAGTGAGACCTTTCTCTTCCCAGGCCCCGCACCACAGTTAGTGTTTACTAAAACAAGGGAATGGACAAGGGAGGCTGTCCTGAAGCACATCCTTTAAGTCACGGGCATTAAGTGATGGTTTTTACACAGGAGCAACCTGTACTCATGGTATCCACAACCATCTCCACGCCTCAGCACCAAAGCAGTGTCTTTCAAGTCAGCTGCTAGCACTGAAATACAAAGAAACAAAGAAGCTCCAGCACAAATCGTATTCCCAGCAGCCGGAGGCATCCTGACAGGCTGCCGCGCAGGGAAGGCTCCTGGAACGGCACAAAGCAACGCCTGCAGCCGGGCAGAGCTGCACTGAGCGTTATGACCGCTGCCCGCATCTCCACGTGCTCCGAGCAGCTCGGGACAGCGAGGAGGAGCGGCACGGCACCCGGCGGAGCTCACCTTGGGGGTCTTGAGAACGAACTTGTGCTTCCCCTCATCTCCGTCCAGCTGCGCCTTCATCTCCAGCAGCTTCGCCACCTCCTTGGCGATCTGCGAGGGAAAGAAAGGCTCGGTGAGCTCGATGAACCCGGCGAGCCCCGCACACGCCGGACCCCTCCCCTCAGAACGCAGCCGCACCTCGTCGGGCTCGGCCTTGTTCTGCTTCAGCCGCCGCACCACCTCCGCCTGCTCCCGCACCGCCGCCTCGTCCGCCATCGCCCTCCCTGTGCCCCGCCGCGCATGCGCACTGCCGCTCCGGACAGCTCCCGGGACCGCGCCTGCGCATTGCCTTGTCCCCGAAACTGCGCATGCGCACTGCATCTCCGGACGGCTCCGGGACCGCGCATGCGCCCCCCCC
>NW_024966777.1:7229-9031 GCF_019238085.1 Lagopus leucura
TTTCTGTTTTATTTCCTAACATACAACGAGGTTCCAGCCGCCCACCCCCTATAGGAGCACCGCAGCCCCGTGCTCCCGGCGCTGAGGGTCAGGTCTCACCCGACCCCACGCCGGCGGTCACCATCAGCGGCCCTCGGCTGCCCGCAGCCCCGCCTGGCTGCACAGCGCGGCCGGCTCCTCACAGCGCTCACAGGCCGCGTTGCAGCTTCCCAGCAGCAGCACAGCCCCGTCCGTAAGGCGAGAGGTGCTGCCGTGCGCAGCCAGCCCTGCCCCGAGGCAAGCAGGGGCTCGGCTTTCACTGGCTGTATCTGCTGTGCCACGTGGCTGCCTGCCCTCGCTGTGCCACCTTGTCCGCCAGCACTGACCCCCTGCTCAGCCTCACATCATGCTGGTTCAGGGCACAGAAGCTCAGCCTGGCCAGCAGCCGTTAACCAAGGTATGGCACTACACGTGATTTTTAAAACCTGCTTGCTCCTTCTGCCCGCTGCCATGGCCTGAGACTGCCACGCAATCCTAATCACGGGGTTTTGAGGAGCAGGAAGGTAATGGCTATGGGCAGTGGGGTTTCCAGTTGTGCAGCTCAGGACAGGAAAGTGCTAGGGCACCAGCCTTCTTCTGATCTCAGCAGCAAGCTGTTCTCTTGGGATATCAACCTACAAAGCAAGCAGAAAGGAGCAGTTATCTGCCAGATCCACAATACAGCTCTCCACTGGAATTCCAGGAAAACCCAGAGCCTTTTGGGAGCAGCTGGATTTTGGGAACACCTCTGAAACTTGCTGTAGAGACATTCTCACCTCCTCTCTTGTTGCAACATCTCGCAACTTGACAACTCCATCCCTCAGCTCCTGCTCTCCTATAATGGCAACAAGGGGGATGCCCATGTCTTCGCAATACTGCAGCTGTTTTAGCAGTTTAGGGTCCTTTCTGTACATCATTTCTGCCTAGAAGGATGCAGTGGCGAATCATCAGTGCAAATTGGCTCTTGGAACAAAACAGCAGGCACTACAACTCCACAGAAATCTCACTGCTCCTGCAGCCAGCAGTTGCCTTTAGTGCTCTTGGGTCTCTGGATCTCATGCAGACCCTGATGCTGCACAGCCAGCCAGCAGAGTCAGGCTCTGCTAAAACTTCACTGAGGCTTTCCCTCCCTGACTCCTTCCAGCACCAAGCCCACACCCTGATTTTACCTTGATTCCTGCATCCCAGAGCTCAGAGATGAGCTTCAGTCTTGCACTGAGTAAATGTTTCTGAGGTGTAGCCACCATCACTTGTGTCTCAGTCATTCGGACTTTCTCCCCTGAAGCCTGTGGAGACAGACGTGTTCATGGAAGCGCCTGTGTCAGCAGGCTAGCAGCTCATCTAGTAGCAGCAGCTCACTTATTTCATCACACTAGACCTAAAAATAACTAAGGGGCTTTCTCTGAAACCTCTTTAGTGATTGTACAAAATGCTGCTCACAACTGTAACCTGATGGAATCTATGTTCTGCATGGATGTTTAGGCTTGAGATGACTCATCCTCACCTCCAAAATTCTTCCCTCCTCAACACTGTGGAGCTCAAGTTACAAATAACTACTTCTGAGAGCCCTCCCCCATACAAAACACTGCCAGCAGCACCTACCTTCATTCTGTGCTCAAGGATGGAGAAGATCCGCTCAATCCCAATGCTGACCCCCACACACGGCACCTTCCGTCCCTTGGGATCAAACATTCCCACCAGGCCATCATAGCGACCGCCTCCAGCCACGCTCCCAATGCTGACTGACTCCTCTCCATGGTCATTCTCCTGCTGCAGCAGAACTG
>NW_024966778.1:0-3878 GCF_019238085.1 Lagopus leucura
ATGGGGTCAATGTGGCCCAAGATGGCACTCAATAGACCCCAAATGGATCAAAATGGGGTCAATGTGGCCCAAGATGGCACTCAATAGACCCCAAATGGATCAAAATGGGGTCAATGTGGCCCAAGATGGCACTCAATAGACCCCAAATGGACCAAAGTGGGGTCAACGTGGCCTGAAATGGCACTCAATAGACCCCAAATGGACCAAAATGGGGTCAATGTGGCCCAAAATGGCACTAAATAGACCCAAAATGGATCAAAATGGGGTCAATGTGGCCCAAGATGGCACTCAGTAGACCCCAAATGGACCAAAATGGGGTCAACGTGGCCCGAAATCGCACTCAATAGACCCAAAATGGGGTCAACGTGGCCCAAGACGGCACCTTACCCTCATCTTGTCCATGATGGCGTTCGTCCCCAGGATGTTGTACTTCTTGGAGGGGTTGGCGGCCGCGTGTTTGACGGCCCACGTCGTCTTGCCGGCGGCGGGCAGCCCCACCATCATCAGGATCTGCCGGGTGAAGGCGACGCCGTCACGGCCGGGACCCCCGCCGCCGCCACGTCCCCCCGCCGGCCCGGCCGCGCCGCACCTCGCACTCGGCTTTGCTCTTGGGCCCCGTGGTGCCGCGGACGCGCTCGGCCACCGGGAGGTGCTGGATGAAGGTGAAGCCGGGCGGCACGGCGAAGTAGGTGTCCTCCCTTTGGCCGAAGTTGAACTCGATGGCGCAGTTCTTCACCAGGACGTGGGGGAAGAGCGCCCGGCCGGCCAGCGCGTCCTTGCGCACCCGGTAGGCCACCCCCAGCCACTTGCCGTTCTTCATGAAGGACATCTCCACCTCCTCCCCGCACTCGAAGTCCTGCAGCGGGCGACACGGCGGTGAAGGCCGGAGCCGCACAGAACGCCCGCCGCCAGGGGAGGAGGCCACTCACGACGAGGCAGGCGATGACGTCGTTCTCGGCGAAGGCCTCCCCGTAGTTCTCGAACTTGCAGTTGGTCGACTTCTTGCCGGTGCCGCCGTAGCCGTAAGAAAAGGGCTCCTCGCCTGAGCGGGGCGGCCGGGTGAGGCGAAACGCGGCCCCAGGAAGGCGTCCCGCCCCGCACGGCTCTTACCCAGCTGGGTGCTGCAGGAGTCCAGCGACCAGCCCACCCGCACCACGTGGGGGTCGGGCTCGGAGGCCGGGAGGTGCTTGACGGAGATCTCCTCGTTGACCTGCGGGGCGAAGGCGGGCGGGAAGGGGACGCTTTGGCCGCCGATCGAGGCGCCCCGAGCGCCGCGCCGCTCACCTTCATCTCGTAGCACACGCGGCCCTGCCGGGCGCCGTAGGTGGCGCGGGCGCCGGACCACAGGTAGGCGAAGCCCTCGATGGTGAGCGGATACCCGCTGTAACGGTCCCGGGCCACCTTGAAGTGCAGGTCGCAGTTGTCTGGGGGAGACAAGATGGCGGTGGGGCCGCAGGCGCCGCTCACAGCCCCACACCGCAGCCCCGCGTCCCGCAGAGGCACTCACAGGTGTCGATGGCCACCAAAGTCTCATCGAAGTCCTCCTCCTCGTCCTCGGCGGGCGGCTGCGGCGATCGGCCCCTGCGGCGTGGGGAGGGGGGAAGGGGGCTCAGGGTGGGAGCAGAGGGGGGGACGCGTCCCAAGGGCGGCGCTCACCTCCTGTCCTCGCGGTGCTCGTAGTAACCGCGGCCCCGCTGCTCCTCGTAGGGCCGCTTCCGGGGCTGCTGAGGTCGGGGCTGCGAGGGCTCGGGCCCGGCGTTGTAGGTGGGGGGCAGAGCGTTGTAGGGCGGGACGGGGGCGTTGTAAGCGGGAGGGGGGGTGTTGTAGTTGGGGGGCGGCACGGCGTAGGAGGGAGCGGGGTCTTCGGGTTTGGGATCCGGCTTCATCTCTGCGGGTGACAAAGGGAGCAGAGCCGTCGGCCGAGCGGCACAGCGTCCCAGCGCCCGAAGGGACCTCAAGGCTCACGAAGCTCCAACCCCCCGCCACGTCACAGCAGCCCAGGCTGCCCAGGGCCCCATCCAGCCTGGCCTCCAACGCCTCCAGGGACGGACGGGGCATCGCAGCACTGGGCAGCTGTTCAGCCCCTCACCGCTCTCACGGCGCAGAGCTTCCCCTGAGCGGGGAGGGCTGCCAGGCCAGGCGACGAGCGGCCCTACCTGGGTGCAGCGAGGGGAGCTCGGGGTCCAAGGGCCGCCTCTCGTAGCCGGATTCGTTGTCCTGCTTGCTGTGCTCGTAGGGCTGGTAGCCCTGAGGCTCACCCGGGTGGCTGTTGTTGTCGAGGCCATCTTTGGGGGGAAAAAGGGGGAAACGAGAGCAGAACGTTACCGGGTCGGTTTAGCCAACAGACAGAGGGGGGCACGAGGAGGGCAACGGAGACCCCGCGACTTTCCGAACGCGGACAAAGCAGAAGCGATGTGGGATGAGGAAATTCGGCGGCCCCGGGGCGGCAGCCGGTGAATCCGCAACCCCGGCGGGCACCTGAGGGCAGAATGGGGCGGGTTGGTTAATTAAAAACACCGCAAGAGGCCCAGAAAACCGAGCATTGGGCAGAGGGGGGGGAATAAAGGCAAATCCCAGCGCTCATCCTCAGCTGTTGGGGGCGTGAGGGGCGGTGGAGCCCCATAGCGGTGGGGCTGGGGGGGATTTGTGGGGTCTGTGTGAGTCCCCCAGTTACAGCTGTCAGTGGGGCGGAGGGGTGGGACAGAGTGCTATAGGGGGGCATGCACAGAGCTCTGTGGGGATGGGGGGACACACGGAGCCCTATAGGGATGGAGAGGAACCCAGAGCCCTACAGAGGTGTAGGGGATGGTCACACAGGACCCTACTGGAGGCCACACGGAACCCTACAGGGATGGAGGGGACACACAGAGCCCTACTGGGGGAACCCAGAGCCCCATAAGGAGACCCCGACACGCAGCGGGGGGTGATGGGACGGAGTCCTAACGGGACGAGGGGGGAGCAAAGCCCCCCAGGACCGACGGGGCCCACCGAAACGGAAGGAACGAGGTAAAGACGAAGGAAAAAGGCAATAAGGGGAGGAAGGGAGGGGGAAACGGGGGGACGCGGCCGGGCGGAGCGGGGAGGCGGGGCTCAGGGCTCTACCGGGAGAGCGGGAGCGGGGCCACGGGGAGCGGGGCCCTGAGGGGAGGGGAACCGCCGCCGTCCCCCCGCTGCGGGCCTTACAGTGTCCGTCCGAGGCCGCTTCCCCGCCGGGCCCCCGCCGGGCCTCCTCCGCCTCCAGCGCCGCCTGCAGCCGCTCGGCCAATTCGGCCTTCAGCCCTCGGGTATCCAAGCCGCGCCGCCCCAGCTCCTCCTTCAGCTCGTTCACCCGCAGCCGCCTCACATCCATCGCCGCCGCCCGGCGCCCATCGAGGGCCGCTGAGGGGACGGCTCAAAATGGCCGCCATCGCCCTCCTCCTCCCCTCCCCGGCCCGCGCCGCGCTGCAACGCGGGCCGCCATTGGCTGGCGCTCCCCTCGCGCGCTGTAACGGGCGGTCCGATTGGCCCGCCCGCTGAGCGCGCCCCCCTCGGGGCGGGGATTGGCTCGGTCGCCGAGCTCCCGCTCGATGCCGCTTTGCAAACTGAGCGCTCATTGGACAAGAGAGTGGGTGACGCTGTAAGACGGTCGCTCATTGGTAAAAGCTGTGGTTTCGCTCCTCCTTCCGCCCCTCGGGAATGACGATTGGGGACTGTCACGGGGAAGGGGCGGGCACTCGCAGCCTGCCGACCAATAGTAACGAGAACGGCGCCGCGCGCTTTCCGCGAGTCTATTGGCTGTTCTTTCTGCCTATCAGCACGAAGGTTCAGAGCCCACTTTCCATTGGCTGAGCACTCATGGAGGGCGGGACCATAGTAGCGCGCCTCTGGCAGGTCGCCTG
>NW_024966779.1:0-3315 GCF_019238085.1 Lagopus leucura
CCCCCCCCCCCCCCCCCACCTGCCGGGATCGCGGCGCTTCGCTGTTTCTCCCCCTTCCCCCGAACTCCGGGCCGCATCGCCGCTCCTCTCGGCGCTGACGCTGCGGCTCCGCGGGGTCGGATCCGGCGCCGGGGAGGCATCTGAGGGGGGATGGAAAGGAGAAAAAAACAAACAAACGGGAGAAAATGGAAGCGGAGCGTTCCGGGATGCGGCTCCGGGAGGGGGAAGGGCGGCCCGGCTGCCGCTCACCGCCGCGTTTCCGCTGCCGGCGGTCTCGGAGCTGCAGCCGCTTCTGCTTGGCGCTGAACGGCCGCTTGCGGGGCATGACGGGAGGGAGGGGCGGGGCCTCGGCGGGCCAATGGGAAGGGAGAGCGGGAGGCACGTGATGCGATGGGCCAATGGGAGGGAGGAAGGGTGGAGGGGTGGAAGCCAATGGGAGAAGAGAGCACCTCAAGGGAGGAGGGACGAGGTGGGAAGAACCAATAGGAGGGGAGATCACCTCAGAGCGGAGGGCGGGAAGAACTTGAAGGAGCCGATGTGAAGGGAGATCACCTCAGAGGGGGGCGGGATGAGCGTGGAGGAGCCAATGGTAGGGGAGATCACCTCAGAGCGGGGCGGGGTGAACGTGGAGGAGCCAATGGGAGGGGAGATCACCTCAGAGCGGGGCGGGATGAGCGTGGAGGAGCCAATGGGAGGGGAGATCACCTCAGAGCGGGGCGGGATGAGCGTGGAGGAGCCAATGGGAGGGGAGATCACCTCAGAGGAGGGCGGGATGAGCGTGGAGGAGCCAATGGAAGGGGAGATCACCTCAGAGCGGAGGGCGGGATGAGCGTGGAGGAGCCAATGGGAGGGGAGATCACCTCAGAGCGGGGCGGGATGAGCGTGGAGGAGCCAATGGGAGGGGAGATCACCTCAGAGGAGGGCGGGATGAGCGTGGAGGAGCCAATGGAAGGGGAGATCACCTCAGAGCGGAGGGCGGGATGAGGCGGGAAGAACCAGTAAGAGGGGAGATCACCTCAGAGCGGAGGGCGGGAAGAACTTGAAGGAGCCAATGGGAGAGGAGATCACCTCAGAGGGGGGCGGGATGAACGTGGAGGAGCCAATGGGAGGGGAGATCACGGCAGGGGCCGGGACGAGATGGGAAGAGTCAATAGGAAGAGAGATCATAGCAGAGGAAACCAATGCATCTCCGTGGGGTCACAGCGTGGCTGCAGTGCGGCTGTATCGTCACCAGGGGATGCTGTATTTCCATGAGGTTCTCTGTATCTCTACGGTACCGTTACGTTTCTATGGGATCATCGCGTGGCTGTAATGTCGCGGTATCTTTTTAAGATCGCTTTACCTCAGTGGTGCCGCTGATCTCCATGGGATCACTGTGTTTCAATGGGGTCACTGCGCTGCTGTAATGCCGCTCTGTCACGACATGGCGATGCATCCTTACGGGATCACCGTATCCCTATAGGGTCACCGTATCTCTATGGGCTCATTTGTGTTTCTGTGCGGTGACTGCATTTCTATTGGATCACTGTATCTCTATGGGGTCACTGCGCTGCTGTAATGCCGCTGGGCCACCACCAGGGGGCGCCGTGTCTCTATAGGGTCGCCGTGTCTCTATGGAGTCGCCGTATCTCTATGGGGTCGCCGTATCTTTATGGGGTCGCCGTGTCTCTATGGGGTCGCCGTATCTCTATGGGGTCGCCGTATCTCTATGGGGTCGCTGTATCTCTGTGGGGTCGCCGTATCTCTGTGGGGTCGCCGTATCTCTATGGGGTCGCCGTGTCTCTATGGGTCGCCGTATCTCTGTGGGGTCGCCGTATCTCTATGGGGTCGCCGTATCTCTATGGGGTCGCCGTGTCTCTATGGGTCGCCGTATCTCTATGGGGTCGCCGTATCTCTGTGGGGTCGCCGTATCTCTACTGGATCGTTAAGTTTCTATGGGGTCACCGCGTGGCTGTAACGTCGCTGTCTCGCCACACGGTGGCGCTGTCTTTATGGGGTCACCTTATGGGGTCACTGAATCTCTATGGGATCAGTGCATTTCTACGGGCTCCCTGTATGTCTATGGGGTCACTGCGCTGCTGTAATGCCGCTGGGCCACCACCAGGGGTCGCCGTGTCTCTATGGGGTCGCCGTATCTCTATGGGTCGCCGTATCTCTATGGGGTCGCCGTATCTCTATGGGGTCGCCGTGTCTCTATGGGGTCGCCGTGTCTCTATGGGGTCGCCGTATCTCTGTGGGGTCGCCGTATCTCTATGGGGTCGCCGTGTCTCTACTGGATCATTAAGTTTCTATGGGGTCACCGCGTGGCTGTAACGTCGCTGTCTCGCCACACGGTGGCGCTGTCTTTATGGGGTCTCTATGGGGTCCCTTTATCTCTATGGGGTCACTGAATCTCTATGGGATCAGTGCATTTCTACGGGCTCCCTGTACCTCTATGGGGTCACTGCGCTGCTGTAATGCCGCTGGGCCACCACCAGGGGGCGCCGTATCTCTATGGGGTCGCCGTATCTCTATGGGGTCGCCGTGTCTCTATGGGGTCGCTGTATCTCTGTGGGGTCGCCGTATCTCTATGGGGTCGCCGTATCTCTATGGGGTCGCCGTGTCTCTATGGGGTCGCCGTATCTCTATGGGGTCGCCGTGTCTCTATGGGGTCGCCGTATCTCTATGGGGTCGCCGTATCTCTGTGGGGTCGCCGTATCTCTGTGGGGTCGCCGTATCTCTATGGGGTCGCGGTATCTCTGTGGGGTCGCCGTATCTCTATGGGGTCGCCGTGTCTCTATGGGGTCGCCGTATCTCTATGGGGTCGCCGTATCTCTGTGGGGTCTCCGTGTCTCTGTGGGGTCGCCGTGTCTCTATAGGATCATTGTGTTTCTATGGGGTCACCGCGTGGCTGTAACGTCGCTGTCTCGCCACACGGTGGCGCTGTCTTTATTGGGTCTCTATGGGGTCCCTTTATCTCTATGGGGTCACTGAATCTCTATGGGATCAGTGCATTTCTACGGGCTCCCTGTACCTCTATGGGGTCACTGCGCTGCTGTAATGCCGCTGGGCCACCACCAGGGGGCGCCGTGTCTCTATAGGGTCGCCGTGTCTCTATGGAGTCGCCGTATCTCTATGGGGTCGCCGTATCTTTATGGGGTCGCCGTGTCTCTATGGGGTCGCCGTATCTCTATGGGGTCGCCGTGTCTCTATGGGGTCGCCGTGTCTCTATGGGTCGCCGTGTCTCTATGGCGTCGCCGTATCTCTATGGGGTCGCCGTATCTCTGTGGGGTCGCCGTATCTCTATGGGGTCGCCGTATCTCTGTGGGGTCGCCG